>NC_142938.1:78696760-78739260 GCF_046866305.1 Octopus bimaculoides | reverse complement strand
GTATGTTGAAAAACGTTGCCAGCCACATCAGATTTCTAATAAAATTGATGGTCATCTCTTAAAGTATTTTTAGACAGATTCGATTTCATGCTATAGGTATGTTTTCTGTAAAAACGTCAATTAGCCTCACTCCACGTATTAACTTAGTATTGATTAAATGTTACAACATAGGTAGGTTTAATATAGGTATTCATTCTCTAACTACTAACATATATATATAAAAGAAGATATAGAAAGAACTCGATGAAAACACGGAGGATTATTGATAATTTTTTTTAAAGATTGAAATGAATTCTAATATATGTATATGCACACCTTTGAAAGGAGAAGCCAATAAATATTAAAATATTAAAATAGCAATCCTTTTTATTCTAATATATGTATATATATATATATATATATATATATATATATATATATATATATATATATATATATATATATATACAATTTTCCAAAAAGAAAACAGTATATATTTTTATGATAAATTAATTTTTGATGCGAAGAAATCAATTCGGACAGCATTTCATAACGCTTGGTGCGTTCAAGCATTTTTCAAGTTGTGTCCACATAGCATAACAAGCTAAAACAACGATACAAGCAAAAAAAAACAAAACAAAAAAAAGAGTATACGTGAGAAGGCTAGAGAATAGTAGATGTAAAAGGTGGAACGTTGAAAACACTACAACGAAAAAGGAAAAAGAGAAAAAGAGCAGGATTCCAGTTATGTTGCCTTTGACCGTAAAGTCATATGACTGAATGGATAACAGCCTACTGTCTGCGGTACAGCTGCTCAATTTGCAGACGGTGGTATTTTTCAATTTGCCATCCGAAACCTTTCCGTATGTTTATATCCGATGAAATTTTCAGATCTGGAATTCAGCAGTGCGGTGGGGTTCTTAGATCTCAAAAATATCTGTGAACTTTCAACTTTGCACAGCTTAAAAGTTTTTTGATCCGTTTTCATACCTGTTCATTAAATAATATTAATTTCTCACCAAACGGAGTACGTTTTGTTGATCTTACCATCGCGGAATAGTGCCTTATATATATATAACAGGCATGACTGTTAAAATGTATAATTAGTAGTCAAAGCATTAACGTAAAAGATGCTTATGTATTTATTGTGAGTTAACAACGATGTGGGATAATGAAGAAATTTCAGGGAATCCATTTCATTATAAATATCATTTATCCTTAACAATGTGATATTTTGTTTTTAACAGGCCGTTAAATGATGATTTCACATGGCTAAAATAGGATCAGGGCTTCTGGTTTTAAGGGGCGAGCGTACTTGCCTACATCGGCCCTAGCACTCAGTTGGTACTCATTCACTCGATTCCCGAAAAGATGAAAGGGAAAGTCGATATTGGTGGTATTGGAACTCAGAACATGAATGCCACGACGCTTTTGTCGGGTGTGGTAACTATTCCGCCAAACTCCTCGTTTTCTATCGTCAATTAATCGTGGAATTTATCAATATTGTAAAGAGTAAGATTCGATATTTAATATTCACAAATATGTTTCGTCAAGAAAATCGAACATGTAAATAGGTAAAATATTCAAAATGATATTAGAAAAGATATTGAAGACGCTTTATAGTTTAAAATAATTTAAAGCAAACTCTTTAGATAATTACATGAAATAAAATTATAAAGAGAAGTTTTGGTGCCGGGAATCTGTCCTCACTTTGATATACGAACGCGCTTATGGTTTCTTTCATATTATCATTCACACTCATGAATGATCAAAGTCATGCGAAAGTAGCTCTCATACTTTCCCCTCATATTTAACTCTCATATTTCATTACGGGAAAATAAACACTCATATTGCATTACGTAAAATTATAAGATATGAGCATACTTGTATTTTAGATGTGAATAGGTCAAGAAGGTTCGTGCTTATAAATATGAAAGAAAAGTGAAGATGCATTTTTATTAAAAAATATACGCGCAGGAGATTTGTGGAGCATGTAAGGCTCGGCAAATAATTTTATTCATATTAATAGAGTTTCTTAGAAAAGGCTTTGAAATAGATAAAATGGCGTGGGAGATATGCTTATATATAAATGTTATTTAATTTTTAGGGGTATACAGTACATATGAAATATCTAAATTTAGGTCAATTTTATGTATTCAGGAACGATTTCTTATAGGGTACGCACACACAGACAGACAGACACCCCACCCCGACGCGCGAGCACACACAAGTACTGCGCGTGCGCAAACGCTTGTGTATCTATCTATAAATCTATCTATCTATCTATTTATATATATATATATATATATATATATATATATATATATATATATATATATATCGATAGATAGATAGATAGATAGATAGATAGATAGATAGATAGATACGTTTCTTTTATTAGCCACACAGGGCTCAACGAAGATGGGACAAATACAATGTAGAGCTTTTCTTTTTGGGAGGGGGAAGGAAAAAAAGGGGGGTCGATCAAAAGGGATCGTAGGAAGGAAAAGGGGGTAGTTCGATCAAAAGGGATCAAAATAAAAAAAAAAAGGGCGATCAATAGGGATCGTGTATCACACAGTAATGTTCTGGTGTAAAAGGAGGGGAGGACAGCTTAGGTTTGGCTGTGGAAAGAAAAGCCTACGGAAAAGACCACGGTAACCTTGGTCAATATTCTCATTGAAGAAACTATAACAGTAAGTGACTCTCTTTTGCCTTTTTGTTTTCTTTTTTTTTTTCTTGGATTTTTTTTTCTTGGATTTTTTTTTTTAGTTCATAGGGTTATGCTCAAGATGGCTCCGTCGTTCACACGTGCCATCCTTGCTACATTCACCCATCTTTTTTGGAAGCATTTACTAGACAAGACTTCCCTTTCTACTCTCACCTTCCTCTTCAGGTGATACTTGAAGAAGTTGATGAGAGATTGCCCAGAGAGGAAAGTCTTTGTCTCTAGACCTTTCAGACGCGTCCACCATACACATTCTTTCGCCATAGCCACAAGTACGATGAAAATAGCTCTTCCTTCCCGTTTAAAGGAAGGAGGCGCGACAATATTCACGATAGACTCGGCTAATAGACCGACTCGTCCCACACGTGATAGCAGTTGTTCGACGTAAGCCCACAGCACGGAAATTGTGGGACACTGTACGAGTGCGTGCAGAAGGGTTTCGTCGCTCTGCCGGCATCTCGGACAGGTCGGCCCCGTGTTTCTCGAGCCATGCCTGTAGAGCTTATCCCGAACGGGTAGTGCTTCTCGATAACACTGCCAGGCCAGGGATCTCTGGAAGTTGTCCATAGGTCCCGGTCCGAAGGTCGTCTTAAACAGGCGGGTCAGGTATTCCTCGTCGACGCCCAGGTTCGCCCCGAGATCGTCGTCGTACCTTCCCTCCACTAATCCACTATAGAATGCGTTAGTTGTGATGCAGTCGCTCAAGGTTGACCCGGGTTGTTGGAGTTGCCGAAGATCAGCGCGACACTTGCGGTGCCATTCGCCCTTCCTCGGCCTCTTCTTGATCCACGACTGCAGTTCGGTCATGGAGACGAGCTGCGGGAAAGCGCGCCGCACAAACGGCGACCACACCTGTTCACCGTTGTCTACGTAGAGCCGGAGATGTCGCAGTCTCAGCGCGTGTCTGCGCATCATCAACCACGGCATGCCCAGTCCTCCTTTTAACGGGTGTTGGCAGCAAACGGATCGCCTAACCATCGGAACGCTTCCTTTCCACAAGAAGCGGAAGAGGATGCGCTCCAGTTTGGTGATGGTACGGTCGGGACAAGGAACGACGGTCAGGCGGTAGTAGATGACGGACGCGATGTACGTGTTCGCCACCTCCGCCCGACCTTTCAGGGAAAGCTTCCTTTCGGCCCATTGCCGGGCTAGAGTGGCCACCCTTCTCGTTATCTCGTCCCAGTTCTTCTCCGTTTGGAGGTCTGGACCGAACCAGACCCCGAGCAACTCAACTGGACCGTCAGTCCAACGTCCCACGACAGAGGCACTGCTTGACGGCATGAGCTTGCTTCTCCAGGTGCCGAGCCGCAAGTCCACTGACTTATCCCGGTTGATTTTTGCTCCCGTTACCGTTTCGTAGTCTTTCAGTGTCTCGCCGACAAGCTCGATGTGCTTTTGGCTAGACACTATGACGGTGACGTCGTCCGCGTATGCCGACACGCTCGTCCCGCATCCCAACTCTCGCGGGATGCCCCTCAGCGTCGCCAGCTTCCGCAGTAGTGGCTCGAGAGTCAATACGTACAGGAGCGACGAGAGGGGGCATCCCTGACGGACCGAACGTGCAATGTCGAATGGTCTTGATAGGTGCCCATTGACGCGAACTACCCAGCGGATGCCCCTGTACAAGGCAGCCATCCAGCCGCGGAAAATGGGACCGAAGCCGGCCGCCATGAGGACAGCCTCCAAGTATTGATGGTCTACCCTATCGAAAGCTTTCGATTGATCTAAATTGATCAGGGCCCCACCCATGCCAGGTTCCTTAACTACCCGCTCTATGATGTTGCGCATCAGATGGAGGTTGTCATGGATGCTCCTGCCCGGCACGGCGCACGTTTGTGCCTTGCCGATCAGTTTCTCGATGACAAGCGCCAACCGCTTGGCTAACACCTTGGCCAAAATTTTCATGTCTGCATTGAGCAGAGTGATGGGCCTAAAGTTATCTATGACGTCCCCCTTGTTTGGATCTTTCTTCAGCAGCGTTACGGCTCCTCGGCTCACAAAACCGGGAATGCTCCCGTTCTGCTGCCAGTTGCAGTACACCGCCACCAAGACGTCTCCAAACAAGTCTGGCATACAGTTGTAAAGCTCGTAGGGAAGACCATCCAAGCCCGGAGATTTGTCCCTCGAGCATCCCGCCATCGCGTCCCTCAAATCCGCCGCCGTGATGGCACCTTCGCAGCACTCCGCCTCTCTTGTTGAGAGTCGTGGCAGGCTGTGCAGGTAGGCACTAAAGTCCACCCTGCGTTCTCGCTCGCCACTCGTCCCAAACAGTCGAGTAAAGTGCCGCTGAAAGGCCTCACACATTTTGCCCGGCTCGAGCAGTTCGCGCCCCTGTTCGTCCACCAGAGACCGAATGGTGGCTCTGTTGCCCTGGTGCGCCTCCGCCACCCGAGCCTCTCGCGTGGCTCCAACACCTTCGTTCCTTAGAGCACGCATTCTAGCCCTGACAACGCACCCTTCATGTTTGGCGTTGAAGGGTTGGTCTAGGGCCAACCTCGCTGCCAAAACGTTGGATGCGATGCCACTTCTAATTGCCTCTTCTAGCTTCTTAACTAGTTCACCCTCTACTCTGTTTCTGTCTATGACTAGTGCTTTGCTATACCTAACCGCTTCTGCTTTTATTGCTCTCTTGAGGGCAAACCACCATTTGTTATTGATGATGGCTCCCGTCAAAGCCCTCTTTACTAACGTGCTAATCCGGTCTCTGAAAACTTGTCTCGACGGGAAAGACGCGTTTAGTTTCCAGTAACCGGGGCCCTGCCTATGTGTCTTATCTAAGTCTAGCGTACACGTCACAAGTTTGTAATCCGTGTAGCTGACTATGTGAAATTGTGGACACCCTATGCTATCTCTATCTACTCTCCTACACAGTACTCTATCTAGATACGATCTCGACGACCCGATGCGGTTTGTCCATGTCCACATTGGCGCATTCGGATGGTCGAGTCGGTACCTATCAGACAGTTGAAAGCGTCTGAGCAGGTCTTTGAGGCATTTGCATCCCCGTCTATTCCTATCTCTGCCCACATAGTCTAGATGCGTGTCCAAGGTAGCATTCCAATCTCCCACTAAAAGTAAAGGACGAGACGTTCCTAGGAATACTTCTAGACGTCGAAAGAAATCTGGCCTACCTGTTAAAGGTGGTGCGTAGATAGATGGATGGATAGATAGATAGATAGATAGATAGATAGATAGATAGATAGATAGATAGATAGATAGATAGATAGATAGATAACGAGTAAATTCATTCGATAAAATCGCCATTGACTTCAACCACGGCCTCCAAACAGATCCGGAATCTCTTGCAGCTCTTCTGGACAGTCTCTATGTTTAAGTTGATTTGGCGAATACTGCAGTAATCCTTGCCTTTAGTTCATCTTTGGTGTTACGAGGAACCCCTCTCGCTCAACTTTGCCCCACACATAATAATCAAGAGGGAGGCAGTCTGGGGAGTTAGGTGCCCAAATGTTAGGGTGTTGTGGTCGTATAAATTCTCCGACAGCCATGACTGGCTTCTCCTGTTTCGGTGGCATGGTGTAGAGTCGTGTTGCCAGACAACCTCTTAACCCAGGGCAGCACGTCCTCCTGCAGGCACTCGATATAGGCTTCCGTGTTGAGGCTGAGGTCGTGTCAGAAAATGAAAGGATGCATAACGTCGCCATCCCTAGAGGTTACTCCAAACACCATGACGTCGACTGGATATTTGATATTTATCACGCTCGGTACATGTCCTCAGATTGCACTCTCCTCGGGCTAACACCCAGGCACTCAGAAATGTCCGTATTGGAGCTCCTAGTGCGAATGCCAAGCAGTACAGCATGCCATTTCCAAATTTCTGGCTGAGCGAATGGCATCATTGTGCTGTTTTTGTCAGAAGCGGTAACCAACTGACCCTGCTATACTGTGTCATTGACGAAATGAAAAACAAACACTGCACATGGGAAAAATTTAAATATTTAAACGTCGACAGTTTACCCATCGCAAGCGTATATATATATATATATATATATATATATATATATATAGATATATAGATATGCAGGGCAGGGAATCGTCAATTAGTAATAAAATTAATAATTAACAATTTTGCCGGGTAGCTCATTGACTGCTATTTCTGAATTCTCAGTATGTTGGAGAAGCAGGTTACTGTCAATCCCTATATATTTATGATTATAAATGTTTTTTACCGAAAAGGTTTATTCATACTGAGCTACCCGGCAAAATTGTTAATTATTAATTTTATTACTAATTGACGATTCTCTGCCCTGCATATCTATATTTTAATAATACCTCTAAGGTGAATAGTTAAACCGCAGGAAGTTCGTACGGGTCTCTTTTCTATGCGGGACTATTTATGATGCACGCTGAATTGAATTCATTAGGGCGAGGGATTTTGAACTTACTGGCCGATGAATTTCTTAACGTCTTCCTCACGTGGTATTGATGTTCACATGGTCAAAATTAACGTGAGTTATTTAGACATTAACAAATTTATTAGAATATTTAGCTGAAGATCAGAATAGAGTATTCTTTACTCTTAACTGTGAAACGATCGTAGTAAATTAACTAAAGGCAGGTGGTTTTTTAACTCTTCTCTACTGTTTTTTGTTCTGTGTGTATCAAAAATATCGCTATCAATCTGGAGTAATAATTTGTAGTTTTGAAATCAGTAGTTCTTTGACTGCTATTTCTGAATTCTCAGTATGATGGAGAAGCAGGTTACTGCCAATCCCTATATATTTATGATTATATATATATATATATATATATATATATATATATATATATATATATATATATATATATATATATATATATATATATATATATATATATATATATATATATATATAGATATATATATACAGCGGCGGAGACGGAAACTTTCACAACCGGTATACGTGACTCTTGAATAAACAATCACTTTTACGCCACATAATTTATCTCGAAATGTTTCCACCACACGAATTGTACTCTATAATGATATATCGGTTTTGAATGTTGTCTCCGAATGACTAGAGAGACAGATTTTGTATTTATATTTGATTGAATTCGGAGTTTAAATAGAAGTAGTGTGAGCCACATGTACATCCATATGTGGGCGTGTGTGCATGTGTGCATGTGTGTGTGTGTGTGTGTGTGTGTGTGTGTGTGTGTGTGTGTGCGTGTGCGTGCGTGTATGCGTATGTGTGTCTCTATATAGAATTATGTTTGGGTATTTGATTTATATCAAGAGGAAGCACTATTAAATTCACAATTCAAATTGATCCAATTGAAGTCACTAATTTATTCGGTGGTAGCTTGTACAAGAATGCAGAAGTACATTTCACTTATAGGTCACTTGTTATCGTTAATTTAAAATATAAATATTCGTATATGCACGTGAATATACATACATACATGTATTTACACACACACACACACACACGCACACATATATATATATATATATATATATATATATATACGTGTGTGTGTGTATGTGTGTGTGTGTGTGTGTGTCTGTGTGTGTGTGTGAATGTGTGTGTGTGTGTGCGTGTATATCTATCTATCTATCTATCTATCTATCTATCTATCTATCTATCTATCTATCTATCTATCTATATATATATATATACATATACATATATATATATATATACATATACATATATATGTATATATATATGTATATATATACATACACGCAAATCACACATGCATGCTTGTACTGCTTATGTATGTCCTTGAGAAAAGTAGCTAGAGACGGAAACGCAAGCACGCACACACTCACACACACATGTCTATGTGTGTGTGTGTGTGTGTGTGTGTGTGTGTGTGTGTGTGTGTGTGTGTGTGTCTAGAAGTGTTGCGAAATTTAGAGAGTATGAAAAAGAAATATCAAAATATACGCCATATGACCAAAAATGGGAGAAATATGAAGAATAAACACTACAAAAACAAAGGGGATCCTGACAAGGAAAGAATCAATATGAGGACCTGTAATTATCTTCAATGCATTGTCTATTGAAGCATTTCAAATCAGCTTCACTCACGACATCTTCAACGTGTTGCACGTACAATTTAGTTACTGCGATCGAAAATCCATTTATTCTGAATATATATTATATTTCGTTATCCTCGTATCAGTGGAGTTACTAACACCAATTGAAATAAGAACAGAGCCATTAGACTACAAATAATTTTATCGAATTCATGTTTTATTCGTAAAAATAATTACAACTTTGTTCCGAGAGATATATTCTTGTCTAAATATATTCCAATACGCATCAATATAATCGATTCTATAATTTATAGTGCAAACTTTTGTCACGTCGTTTTGTGAGCACGAAGTTCTTTCGTAGCTATCAGGTTTGTGGTGCGAATGTGGACAAAATATAATACTTGTGCATCTTGCTTGGCATTTATGCACATACACGCACACACACACACGCATATATATATATATATATATATATATATTTTTATATATATATATATATATATATATATATATATATATATATATATATATATATATATATATATACATATATATATATATATTGAGAGTGAAGGCGTTGCATCTTGAGATATTGATGAGAACAAGTGTCTACATATGCGCGCGTGTATAACGGAAAGAAAGATATTATCTGCACATTTGCAAATGAATATATTTATATTCAGATATCTCTTTAAATATTATTACGGTTTTGAGTACATATATATAACAGTAAAAATTTAAAAAAAGCAAAACGACAAAAAGGACGTAGCGATCAGATGTTTTTGCTTGACGCTTAATAAAGTTAGCAAAAAGTGTGTGTTGCTAACATTTCGAGCATAGCTCTTCGTCGGAAATAGGAGAAAAGAAAAGTTACACACACACACACACGCACACACACAACTGAGGAAATGTTCGCAAAAAGAACGGAGGGAAATTCTTCTCAAATTTAGACCTCTTCTCAAGTTTAGACTAGGAATATTTACCAACCCAAGATGAAGGAAAAGGCTCACACTTGTTAGCTATTAATACGCTCCGTAGCTTATTTCAATTTAAGCAGCCTCCCTTCAGTGTAAAATTGGCCTCTTCCATATTTCAACAAGAAATTGATGCGAATCTTCAGGACTTTCAATTCTAGAGATGCTCCAATCATTATCCTTCTTTTTTCTACCGTCGCTCGCCCCACACCTTGAATACTGTTGTCCGCTCTGGTCTCCATGCACGATCCAGAATATTGAAAAGCTTGAAGCACCCTAGAGATCAATTACAAAAAAAAAATTGATGGCATGTCTGGTCTTAATTACTGGGATCGACTCGTGAATCTCAAACTGTATTCTCCCCAGTGCCGCCAAGAGCACTATATTATTTGTATTTGTTCCGATAGTATTGCCCAAATGATATCGGTATGACTTTTAAAATCCACCCAAGGCTTGGTCCCCGTGCCATGTGTCCTCTACAGAAATCGTGCTCTCAGCACATCACAACACTAAGACAGAACTACTTCTCAACTGAACCTGCTCTTTTTAACATCATTCTAAAACATATAAAGGAAAATAAAGATTTCATACCCTTCAAAATGTTTCTGGATGAATATCTCCAACAAATTCCAGATAAACCACCTACCCCTGCAAACAACAACTCTAATCGGATGGGTACTTAAAAATAACTATAAAAAAATACATTATTAAATATCTTTTCCAGGTGGTGTCATTAACTTATCTATGGCCTGAGCCAACGTGGCCGAAACCTATCTAAGTATCTAAACCTCTAATGCTGGCAGACAGTGATTTTGCTACTGCCTATTTAGACGATATTCTAACAAAAAGTTAATTACACGCACAGCACGTAAGACACGTACGTAAAAAGGATATTCGAAAAGATAAGAGAATACAGTTTTAAGTTAAGCGAAGTAAATGAGTTCTTTCTGAAAAAAAAAAAAAATTAAATACTTGGACCAGATAATAGATAAAACGGATGGAAACCAGATCCTTCCAGAGAAACTACGATAAAAAATATGCCTACGCGAATAGTGTGACTATGCTACAAGCATTCTTGGGATTAGTAAATTACTACCAAATTTATATTCCCAATATACTCAATGTAAGGATCTCGCTCAATGATTTGCTAAAGAAGAATGCAAAATGGTGCTGGACTGATAAGTGCCAGAAGACATTGGACAAATAAAAAAGCATTTTCGCATTTTGATCCGAGGCATATTTTATTGGCTATAGATGCGAGTGATTACGGTGTAGGATCCGTGCTTCTACACAACTACGACGGTAGGAGTAAAAAGTCTATTGCCCATGAGTCACAATCGTTATCATCAGCAGAAAAGAACTATAGCAAAATAGAAAAGGAAGCATTAGCAATCATATTCGGTGTGAAAAAATTCCATAGATTTATTCATGGAATGAATTAACAAGGGAATCTAGCACCCCACTCAAGAAATCTAGCATCCTTTTTGCGAAAATATAAGGATAAGGGAATCTAGCAACCGTTGTTCGAAAATATAAGGACACACATCGTGTCGTATAGCCAGCTGGAGACGATGTCGCCTGGGGCTAAATTACAGCAACATTCATCCTAAACCAGGACTGCCATGTTATGTTGCCAAACAATCTTTACTACAAAGTACTGTTGCTGAATATCTCTCATTGTGAGATTTACAAATAGTAATTTTCCAAGTATGGAGATTCATAATATCATTATTGGAAGTAAGGCTGCATCGTTAACATGCCAAGCAAAATGCTTAGCGTTTTTACTTTCAGAGTTCGAATCCCACCGAGGTCGACTTCGCGTTTCATCTTTTGCGGGTCGATGAAAGAAGTTTTAGTTGAGCACTGGCCTAGATGTAATCGACTAGAACCCCGCTCCGCCAAAACGGTAGGCTTTGTGCCTATTGTAGAAAGGATTATTAGCAGCGAGTGTTGCTTGTATCTAATCCTTCCAGCCAGGATTATCCACTGTGTTATTCAAACGATAGATAGGATATTATAACTGAATATAACGTACCAGCTCACAGAAATGAAGTAGCTCTTAATAGACATTTCGCTGCAATGTCTAGTAGGTCGATGTACAACATCAGCAATTCTTTTGGCTTAGGCAATACTAGAAGCATTTATTTACAGAAAATCGAGTGGAGTGCACTCCAGCATGACGTTCTTTCACTGTACTTATAATAAAATACCAAAAACGTAACTCTTTTTTCAACATCATCCGCTAAAATTCTCTTTCCCTCTTTATTTACTATTTTCTTTCTGCTTCTCTCTTTTGTCTCTGTTTCATATTCAAGCCCACCCTCTGTGATTTTGATTCTCGTTTCCTATCCGAAAAAAACAATTGATTTTTAAGTTCTCTTCTGCAGTACTTATTTTTCGATATTGTTCTCCTATTTTTATTTGCGTGTTGCCATAAGCAAAAATAATTGCTAACCTTTTCGAAAATAATTCCAGTTTTCCTTTCTGATTTTTCGTTCTGATCTTAGCAGTGCAAAAACATTTCTTTTTCGTTGATGTTGACTGTATCAAAGTTGATACTTAAAAGGTCGCAAACATGGATATTTTCAATTATTTTGTAGTCTTCACGCAATGAAAATACACAGAATAGACAAAACGCTTCAAATTCTTACAACTTCGAATCTTCGAATACAAAATGTTTACCTTCATAAAACTTACGACACTTCATAAAACTTACGACATTTAAAAATCTAATGAATTTTAAATGTCATGAACAACATTAAACAATGTAACATTCTAACATTACGTGCATTTTTCTGTTCGTATCGTTCTTTCTTTACACGTGTAATTATTTGTCATTTGACTGCCTAAAGATATGTTATATGTTAAAGAAACTCTCTTTTTGTTTGTTTCTTCGATAAAGCAGAAAATTGATTTTTGCTCGCGGGCGATGAGAGTCAATTTAATGGTAACAAATATAATAGATTTTCATTTTCAGACTTCATTACAAATTGATACAAAATGGAGAGTGTCCATGTAGTTTAAGGCTCAGTGGAAGGGGTCAGTTACGTAGATCAACGTACAAGAAATAATAGCAACACACACACACACACATACATATGTATATATCAGCCCAAATGTTGATATCTTTAAAGATATAAAGGCGCCATGGTTATTGCATTTCTTGACATATTGTCTCTAAAACAAGGTGTGCACCATTGTAAATTATATTGCAGTTTTATCGGCACGTAGGTTTTGAAATGCAAACCCGAGAAGGTGTGGATTCCGTTGAAGAACATAAAGAATGACATATGATATTTCTTTCTATTAAAGGTACAAGTGGGTGGGACAATCGATTACATCGATCCGAGTATATGACTGGTATATATTTTATCGAACCCGAAAAGATGGGAGAATCTGAACTCAGAATATAAAGACGGACGAAATGTTGCTAAGCATTTTGTTCGGCATGCTACAAGCTCTGCCAGCTCACCTGCCGTCTTTCCGAATGATATTAGTTCCATAGTTTAGCACATGTCCAGCAATTACGGTGTATTTCCATTCCGTAAAGACCACAAAATATTCGCAAATATCTATGTTAGTGACCGTTCACTCCACTGTGCAACTGGTTCTTTTTCTTTTTGACCGATCTCGAAATAATGAAAGTTGACCTCAAGCGGAATTTGAACTCAGAACGTAAAACACTGACGAAATGATAGTAAGTATTTTACCCATCATGCAAAGGATTCTGACAGTTTGCCACCCTGCAGAATGAGATTAACTATTGCAAGTATTCAAATTGGGACCCCGCAGTTACAGTCATTTCACAACATAGAATAAATTAGCATATTACAAACAAGTCTTTCATCAGCAGTATACTGAATCTGTATTAAATTGAGGTTCTTTGATTAAAACAGTTTAATAATGGATACTAATATAAGCTCAAGGCCAGCAATTTTGTGATGAAGGAGTGAGAATTCTACTTTATGTTATTGATTCTGAAAGGTTCAATGGAAAAGTTGAGTAAATCGGAATTTGAATATAGAAAGTCAAATAATTTTTCCAACGCTTTAACAATTCTCCCAGATTATATAAGGACCAAAATGAAGCTCTACTTCAAATAGTCTGCCTATCTTCCATTCTTCCACCTTATCGAGTTCAAACACTTTTTTATGGATTTCTAACATTGGAAAATCTCCACATATATTGTGGGAAAATACGCATATATGTCAGCACATATATTAATGGTAGAAAATTCGTCATTCTCAAATTCTCAAATTTTGCAAAAGAAAGAATAAATTCTACATGAAACACGAAAATTCTGAAATAATAAGCATCGTCTCCTATGTTCCTGCTTTTAGGCTTTCACTTCATACACACCAGCTCAACTTGATTCGTTTTCACTCCAAAGACACCTGTTGTTATTTCTTGTTGAGAATCTGCCATTTCTAGTCTCTTGTTAGACTAAATTAAGATGAATGTTCTAATCAAATTCATAACTTTTAGAACGTCACATGATTTCTTTTCTTATAAATTCTTGGGAAGGATATTTACATAGTCAGTATGACGCTTGTATATAGGTCCACATATATGTATGCCAGCGTGCATGCAATAACACGAACTTTGCAATAAATTTGATTAATCTTTCGGTATTCCCCGCCTCCATCAGTAAATCTTTCATTATTAATACTTATTCAAAAGAAGCAAGCAGGCAGAATAGTATACCGAATGAAATACTTACAGGTATTTTGTCCGGATTTACGTTCTGAGTTCAAATTATTTATGTATGTAGCATTACATTTTAATTTATATTCGAAACCAACGTAGAGCTGTGTACATATCATGCACAAATGCTCACATAGACCCCCAAAACGCTCGCGTACGCACACATACCGCAGCTGTACGTGTCAACCATTTCATTATTCATATATGTCTTGTGATATACAAAAGTGTATTTAATGAAATATATGAATAATCACTTAGCAACTGGTTGTGGTTACCGAATGTGTAAATCTATTGACTTTGGTACAATGCTTCTACTATTGAAAAATATTGCTTCCAAACACACAGATGTTTCCGAAGCTCTTATCAGCATCTACGAATAGGTTTTTAATTTATTGTGTTCACAATACTGATAAAGTAATTTAGCCCTTTAAACATATATATATATATATATATATATATATGGTGGCACCCCGTCGGTTGCAACAACGAGGGTTCTAGCAGATCCGATCAAGAGAACAGCCTGCTCGTGATGAAATTAACGTACAAGTGGCTGAGCACTCCACAGGCACGTGTAACCTTAACGTAGATCTCGGTGAGATTTAGCGTGACACAAGGTGTGACAAGTTGGCTGGCCCTCTGAAATACAGAGGGCCAGCGTGTTAAACGTTGAGAGTTTCTTGATCTCATCTGGTGACTCGAACGAATGCTGACGAGTGATTTACCTGTTGGCCTCTGGATCGTAATGTCATGGCTTCACCTTGTAGACTTGGCGGTGCGTTGTTTCTTTAAAAAAGGCATATAATTTCAATCTACTGCAGCTTAGCTAGTTGAAAATGCACACCAGCCGATTACTGGTGCAGCTCTCTCTTTCTCCAGTGGTCGACTAATCTGTAAAAAAATAACCAAGATAGGTTCTCTGTCTGCCTGTGACTGTATAGATCTATAAAACAGTTAACAAGTGTGTGGTGCAAGGATACTAGCTTGCAAGTGATGTTTACTTTGTCATATATGCATATCTTATAGAATGAAAATTTCACCTTCATATTTTCTTTATTAAAACATCAGTTACTTGATTTTTTTTTAAATGACCACTGATCCTAATGTAATAAAGCTACGTTCTGTAACCTTTTCTCTATTATTGAGCATTAAATCAACATGTTTGTCTCGTCAAAAGATATTACCCATGTCCAAGAATATATGACGAAGCGAATGCGATCAGAAACTCATAGGCAAAACTGTTTATCATTCAGGAAATGGTTGTATCGCGTTTCTAATTTTGTGCTACAAAACATTTTTGACCATGAATTTATTCGTATTTGTTCTCGATGTTTCGATACCAAATGAACATAGATCTCACCCTAACATGGAATCTTCCTAGCGAGAATATCTTGAAACTTGCAAATCTTTGTACATTTAAACATCATAATGATGTATTTGCTTCTTTCTGTTCCCAGCAGAAATACTTTAAAAGTTGTATAAAATGTCTGTGTGTCCCAAGTTTTGCTGGAAGAAGATAAGCTTTGAAATATATAACATTTATCGTGGCAAACAAATTCAGTTAATTAATTATCAAACTTGCAATATATATTTGAGCTATGCAGCTTTTAGTGTCTCTAATCAATCGTTCGTGTTAATAAATCTTGAGATATTTTATAACCGAAATTTAGCTCACGATACATATTCATTCCTTCGTAGTTGTGATTCATTCACTTGTAACAAAACCTGAGTGGTCATTTAAAACCTTTTTGTGTTGTCCATGCCCTTTGACAAACTGTGATTGTCTTACTCATAATTTCTTTCACATAATCCGCCAAATAATTTACCAAGGAGAGAAATACTTTGGATTTTCCTAGATATAACAATTAGCAATGCCCGTCATCATTAGAATTTTTCGCTACAAACTAAACGTTGTCGATGAACCACACAATGCAAAGCCAATACTATAGTCACTATCTGGTATAATCGAACAATGAAAAGATGCTGACACGCCGCTATTTACGAGAAATCCGTCTTAACCACTTCTACAGCAAAAAATATCGATTTTCTTTTAGTGTCTCTAACCAATCGTTCGTGTTAATAAATCTTGAGATATTTTATAACCGAAATTTAGCTCACAGTACATATTCATTCCTTCGTAGTTGTGATTCATTCACTTGTAACAAAACCTGAGTGGTCATTTAAAACTTTTTTGTGTCGTCCATGCCACTGCACAGTTCGCCAATTCATCGTTATAATGCGTTATTGCTCCAGGGTATTATAATGATTATGACAGTCGCTGACACATTCTGACCTATACGCAGATATTCACTAACAAGCCGGTTGGATAGATTCTTCTATAATAGTTTGTGGTTTTCTGGATTTGGTAATCAGTAATGGAGAGTTTTAAGAGCTGTGAAACCTATGATTTTTCTTGCACTGTTGCGGAAAAAAAGCCTACTTCACAATGTCATCTTTTTGCAAAATTGTTCTTGGCACGCTTTATAATAAGATAAATCTGGATTTTTGTTGTCAGCATAATTATTTTTCAATTGCTCTTCCAACCTTGCCGGCTACATAGATTCAATGATATGCACCTTTTGGCAAATCAATCATTTCGATAATAATATCTTTTGAGTGACAGAGTAACCCTATATATTTAGCATCCAATACTGTACTGCTGACATCTTTCCGTTTGGCCCTAGCATGGAAATGCCTCTACAAAACTTAGATGCAGGTAATATTAAGTAATTGTTATAGCATTCCTTAAGAAAGGTCATGTTATCACTATGTTTGATGCCGTTGACAGGTTTGCAGGAAAATACTATTTCCTATTCTTTACTCGTTGCCTTCAAATACCACCGACCACACATTTGCCTTCCAGTTGCTCCCACTATGCAGCAACACAGCTTTGGAAATTACAGTTTTACACGAATACAATGAAGATATTATATAATTCGCATCTATTATATAACATATTATGTACATAATATATTATACATTACAATTAATAAGTGTAAGCCGACAAAGGAGATGTATGTATTAGATCTGCTAACAATAACAGCATAAAACAGTAAAATAACAACCTGAATGTTTAAAAAGTGAAGGACACATAGAAAGTCTCAATCACATCGGAATTGTCCTAGGACTAAAAAATAAAACAACAAAAGAACATGCAGGAATTGCTAATTTCAAACGACTGGCGCCTCTTTATGTGTGTTCAATCTTTTTAATGGACAATTTGTTGTCATTTTCTACATTTCAGAGAGAATGACAAACGTCTAGGCATAAATGGATACAAAAAAGAAGAGTGTGCCTATCACTTACTCTTGCGATTTGTGTCATGTAAGACAGGCACAACTAAATTTCAGTTTGAAAACTGAGAAAGCAACGTCTGTAGAAAAGACATAAGCAGGAATTACTTTCCCTTGGGGTTTGAAAATATAGAAAGATATAACACAGGAGAGTGGTTGGAGAAAGACAAAGCGTGATATATAGAAGTTTTATTAATTACTCTTGCGCGAGATCTGTACACATGTGCAGTTTTAGGCCTTGGGAAAACTAATGGAGGGAATGAAGGTATTCTCACAGTGGGCACACGTCTCAGATGGTTGTTGAAGGCACCCAGGTGATGGAATTAAACTGGTCGAACAATCAAATTTGACACCCGGGAACTCAGAATGTAAAAGAAGAAACAAAAAAAACTGCAAGATGTAGATTGGCTCTGTATTTATCGACTCTTCAAAGATAAAATACAGAGATAGCATCGTCATTATAGTGTTTTTGAAACTGGCAAAGAAACAAAAGGTGTTTAACCCAATATTTACAAACTGTTATTTTAACTTTACCTGCTTCAAGTTTCATTGTTCCACAAACGAATTATTTCAAGATCTCACATGCTACTGAATCCATCTGACGTCAACAATGCTTTCACACACATACACACAGAGTTATATATATATATATATATATATATATATATATATATATATATATATATATATATATATTCACATAAACGCACTAACTAATAAGCGTGGTTTGTTAGCAATTTTTCAACCGAAAGGCAAACATATATACGTCACTAATTTGACTGACGGTCCTATTCAGCACCAGTATTGCTAGAAATAAGAGTCAAAACAACTCATAACCATAATAATGCACCGTCTTATTTACTGACAATGAAGGATACTCTCTAAGCACCAGGCATAGGCAGATCACCAGTGATTCCGCGTTTACATTAACGCTCATCAGTGGTTCTCACCGACGCATTGGATTACATTCAACTCGCATTGTCAGCTTGTAAGATCACCGTAGATATCATACACTGATTTCATAAATGGTAACGGTGTAAAGTATAATTAATAAGGGTGTTTTGTTAGCAATTTTTGAACCGAAAGGCAACAATATATACGTCACTAATACAACTGACGACGCTATTCGGCACCAGTATTGCTAGAAATAAGAGTCAAAACAACTCATAGCAATAATAATGCACCATCTTATTTTCTGACGAGGAAGGTAAGAAGCTTGCTTCTCAACCACGTTTTTTTAGGTTCAGTCCAACTCTATGACACTTAGTATACCCTCGGGCCAACCAGATCCTTCCGCGTGGATTTAGAAGACGGAAACTGAAAGAAGCATGTCTTTATGCATATATATATATATATATATATATATATATATATATATATATATGGGAGAATATACAAATAATAACAACAGACGAGGACAAGTGGTGTAAATAACAAAAGTATATATTAGTATGACGCTCGGGAATACGGAAAGTCTTTGACGTTTCGAGCTACGCTCTTCAACAGAAAGAATACGGAGACAAGGAGAAAAACACGGAGAAAAAAAATTGAATAGTGTTCAGTCAACGGTCAATCATAATAATGGCCGATCATAACAATGACTGACCGGAAGTTAGAAATTCTTATATATGTATGTGCGTGTGTGTATGTGTGTGTGTGTGTGTGTGTGTGTGTGTGTGTGTGTGTGTGTACAAAAGAAATGTCTATAGATACATAAAGGAAAGAAAAACTAGCTTTTGTGTATATCTTTCATTCAACCCCTCTTGTACATAAAACAGAAGACATCGAGGAACTACGATGTTGGTAGAATATGGAAGGAATGAGAATGTTTAATGTCAGAAGAGACTTTTATCTGTCGCAATCAAATATGTAATGTATCGAAGTCTCATGGAAACTATCGCTTTAATAAATTGGTGATAATGGCGACGGTGATTGTGCAGTTGTCGATGATGATTGCGATAAAGATGATGATGCAGGACAGGAGTAAGATCAAGGGTTGGCTGAAGACGATTAGTAATAACGGTGATGATGATTGTGATGGTGATGACGGTAGTGGTAGTTTTGATGATGATGATGATGATGATGATGATGATGATGATGATGATGATGATGATGATGATGATGATCATGATCATGATCATGATCATGATGGTGATGATGATGAGGAGGTGGAGGAGGATGATATCAGTCCCCTTCAATGTTAATGCTTCGCAAATTCAGAATACACTAAAGCAATAATACAAGATCTAAGTTGATTTCAGTTGATAGATCACGCGGGTCTCATATAAATATCGGACATATTTGACAGTTATTCTATTGCAATGACATCTTACTAATAAGTAAATAAATGAATAAATATATAAATAAATATATATATAGATATAGATAAAAACCTATGGAACTGTTATAGACACGAGATGCGACATGAACGAGGTTATATAACTGATATTATACGACGCTAATATATAGAGAGAACACAACTATAAAACGGATTGAATAACCTGCATGTAATATATACACACACACACATACATACATAAATATATATATATATTTATACATACATATACATACATACATACACACACACACACACACACACACACACACACACACATATATACATATATATATATATATATATATATATATACATACATACATACATATATATATATATATATATATATATATATATATATATATATATATATATATATATATATATATATATATTTGAATGTTTGGAGGTGATGTACAGAAATTATATATAAAAGATTAAGGTACTCAGGCGCTTCATTTAATATGTGACGTTAATAAAAATCTGTAAATGTACAAACATCCAGGTTTCTGAGTACCTTAATTTTATATATATATATATATATATATATATATATATATATATATATATACACATATATATTAGTATTACTGACAGATTTATACATACATGTACTATATGTATATAATGAAAATGAAAACACATACAAATTTTCCGAATCCAATTTCCTTGTAATTAGTAAGCACCAAGACACATTTAAGAAGATTTTGCCTTCGGATTAGTTTATGTCACATCCAGAAAAATAGTGGTCGTTAATTAATTCCCAGCATGTCTTTCAGAATTCGTAATATCATACCATATTTTATTTTGCTTTTTTGTAAAAAGATAAAGAAAATATTTCATCTCCACCAGACAACCCGGCTTAGAATAAAAAGAAAACCAATAAACGTAATATATATATATTACTATTCCGATAAAATATATGTGGAATATGGATTAAATATAGATTTCATTGAAGGTGGAGGGATAGTTTATAAGTAATAAAATCCATGCTTCTCAGAGGTAGATTTTAAAAAATTTAAGACAATTATGTCTCCATAAAATTCAGTCATATATCATAATTGCAGATTATGAGTGAGCAAAAAAAAAAAAAAATTCTGAAGGTATTGAAATAATATATTGAAAGTATTTTAAAGCTAGATTTACTATTTTTAGATTTAGGCTTTATTTGCCGTCAGAGGAAAAGAAAGAGGACAGAGAAATATATGTAAAGGTTTCTTCCGTTTCATGCGACATGATTCCTATGTCTGAAATGATGAATTTGTTATGTTTTGAAACTGACAGTGGCTATCATCCGAGCGTTTATATTATTGCAAGTATATAAATCATCTGCATGTTCCGCTTATTGATTTGTCTTTGTTTGACATCTGAGACTTGCAATAGACACACGCACACACGCACGCACCCCCCCCCCCCCCACACACGCACATACATGCACACACAAGCAAATAGTATAAAGCATAGATAAACGAAAGTAGTGATAAGGAGTGATTTATATGGAAAGTTGCGTATGTAAAAAAAATGAATGATGTAATAAAGATACAATTTATTACATCATGCATATATTTTAATAAGCAGCATTCCATAGACTACAGTTCTTACACCTACTCTTGTTTATCCCCTGTTTTACATTTGCATACCAGCTTGTTAAAAATTATTCTGATATCTAAATTCCTACCACGGAACTGTCTAACCGAGACGAAGGAGTTGTAATTTAAGTTTCGTATCTATTTGAACAATTATTGACTTTTTTAGCGTTTTTCGTCACGATCGCTTTTTCTCAATCACCCCTAGATCCCAGCATACTTCTTCTCTCACCATTTCTTTTTTTTTTTTTTCGTCCACTCTCCATTTTTTGCTTTTCAATCATGTCGAAAAGCGTAGGCCCGGAACATTAAAGACTGTTCCATTAACTCAAGTAAGACATTATACTTTGACAAATATAGAAAAGTATCAAGGACATTTATGGCCAGGGGGTAATTCAGATAAGTAAAACAAATTCGTAGTGGGTAGCGGCAGAACTTTAGATAAAAAAAAAGGAGTAATAAACTTATGCTAAATCGTATACGAAATGAAATTTTGCGTTCATGAAATCATCTTCATTTCGGGAGTAGTTAAAAAAGCACCTAGCAGCCAGGGTCAATATGAAGCTTATCTTGTTAATCATTCCGGATATATAAACTAACGGCAAGCTAAAAATGAATCATAACAAATGAAAGGAACATACGTCTCCCAATCATACAATAAGTCTTGTCTTTCTAATTGTAAATCATAAGTCACATAACCAATATCGAAATTCCTGCTTCTGTACTGCAATTAGCAGAGAAAAGAGACATTTATGCGATAGGTGTGGTAGTAGCTTCTACTTTTCAGCTGGATTTAAGATCAGTCACGAGCAATCGTCAACCACATTATTGAGACGTAGTTCCATCGTGTGAAGACACACATATAGACACACACTTATCTATATGTGTATGTATGTGTGTATGCATATACATATATGCGTGTGTGTGTGAGTGTGCGTACATGTTTTTATATATACACATATATATATATATATATGCACATGTATATATATATGCTTATGCACATACATAAATATGCATATATATATATATATATATATATATATATATATATATATATATATATATATATATATATATATGTGTGTGTGTGTGTGTGTGTGTGTGTGTGTGTGTATATTTATATATGAAGTTTGATGAATATCATGATAAGTGGTGATAAGACATTTTTGTGCCTCCTATCCTTACGATAGAAATTTGGGCACGTAATAGATGATATAATCTTGCTATAATTTCTTATAATAAAACATAAATTTGAAGGAAAATTATTCTGAAAAGCTTTTCGGGAAAGTCTATAAAAGAAATATTTTAATAAGAAAGAGTTTGATATTATCAAGTGTTGATTGCGCAGCGGCTGTAACTCATGTTGACCGACCAAATTTTGGTTCCTTTGCGAAGGGAAAAAGATGAGCATGAATAATAATATAGAAGACAACCATAAGTACAGAAAATGTATGAGCTTAAAGAGGCGCGGAGAGGCAGTGGTAGAGAGTAAGGAAGAGGGAGAGATAGAGAGAGAGAAAGAGAAAGAGGGAGAGAAGGGTTAGAAAAGGAAATTAAGAAGTGCAAATGGACAGAAAATGCACAATAAACGAGCCAAATACAGGAGATTTTAATGGATGAATAGAACAATAAATGAATGATTGAATGAACGAGAGTAGGAAGGAATGACCGCGTGGAGCGGTGGGAAAGAGTGCAATATTGTTCGTAAATTACCTGTCGTGCTCTGGAACGGAATGGAAGAAATTATCGAGGTAGTACGTATCTCGATTTCAAATTTATGTTCATCCATCCAGAAGGGATTTTTAAGTGCTTGCCTCTTGTCTTCCAATGATAATCTGTACCTGATACAACCTGATTTCTTTGAGGTGAGATGCCTGAACTCACTAGCCGATGAATTCGTAAGTGCCTTTCTTATCGTTGATTTTTGGTGTCGCATGGCCAAAAATTACCGTGAATTTTTTTAGAGACACTTCCAAATTTATCAGAATATTTGGGCTGAAGATTGGAATAGTGAAATTTCCATTCACTTAACCATGAAACGATTCGTATCCAATTAACTAAAGGCTTGTTTTGTTTACGCTTTTCCCTCCGGTTTTTTGTTCTATGTGTGCCATAAATATCGCCATCCGCTTTAGAGAAAAATTTGTAGTTTGGAATCAGTATTTCTTTGACTGCTATTTCTAAATTTTCAGTATGTTGGAGAAGCAACTCAATTGCTAATCCCTGTATATTTATGATGATAAATAGTTTTACCGATAAAGGTTTTTTTCATACTGAACTACTTGGCAAAATTGTTAATTGTTAATTCTATTATTAATTGACGATTCTCTGCCCTTATTCTTGTATATATATATATATATATATATATATATATATATATATATATATATATGTATATATATGTATATATATATATATATATATATACATATATATATATATATATATATATATATATATATATGTATATATATATGCTTATATACATACATGTGTGTATATATATATATACATATACATACATATATATACATACACACATATATATATATACATATACAGACTGTCTCCATTGTTACTGTCCATGATAGGATATAACGTCGGAGAAGATGGGATTGGGTGTGTCCGGCTGTGGACGATCAGATCGATTGCGGTCGGTAGGCTCTGCACCCAAGTTGGGCACTGGTAGTCTACTAGGACTGAATGCGAGGAAGTGGTTCTGGATTTGCGCAGTTCAATTCTTCTTTGTGGCCCTGCACATCTGTTCTGTCCGTAAGAGGTGCCACTTCTCTTGGTGCAGCTTCGACAGGGAGGCGTACCTTGCGTTTCTGTTTCGCATTTATCGGGATTTATCTCAAAAGTCGACATTGAGGCTTTTCTAGTGTACCCTTGCATTGCCTTTTCCTATTAATCTGCATGCGCTTGTCCTCATCCTGATCGATGTAAGACAGTCGTGTGTCGGGCATTCGAACAACGTATGTATATTTGTATGTACGTGCCCCGGATACATACATATATACATACGTATATACACACACGCACACCCACATTCACAAATACGCACCCACACACACACACAGATTATCCTACATGCGCGTGTTATAAAAGGAGTAATAGTCCCATGAATGGTGCACCAGCATGACCGCAGCCACTTGGCTGAAACACATAAATAAATAAATAAATTCAAATGTAGATAACACTTACTTGCACTCACATAAACGTATATATGTATGTATATGCCTATATGTGTACATATGAATATACATTCATAATTATAACTATGCGTGTGTCTGTGTATATGTACATATGCACATATATATAATGCGTATGTGTTTATCTATCTATGCATACATGACGTACATGTATACACATTTATGCACGAAGACACACACATACACACACCTACAGTTATATGCATTTATACATACGCTTATTCTACCAACATATTTTTGTTATAATCCAAGATTAATCACATAAATCATATTCAGAATACACAAGGAGACGTATATACGATCTGACTCTCTGTAATGCGATAATTTCATATTATTCAAAATATCTACAATTGGCTCCGCTATGTCCACGTTTTGCTTGTACAAGATTGTTAGTCTTGGTCAAAGGATCCTTTTATCTTCGCTAGTTTCCGACTTAATTTGGTCATTTGTATAAGATAGATCGCGTGGCTGTAACAATAGAAGTCGCTATTCTTTCTCATTAATCAGTACTAATAGGAACGGGAGACACGCGTCCGCACACCAACATAATACTTTCACAAACGCTATATCTAAAGTTCTTAAATTAGCTCTTCTTTTCCATCAGTAATTATATTAATTAGATGAAAACTCAATAATAGAGGACAGAATTAGGATAGAAATATCAAATAGAACTCTAATGTAATTATGAAATACATGAGTAAATATAATATCATTAAATTACTATGATAGCTACTATTGCTAGAAGTAAACCGAAGGAGATTTTTAAAAAAAATGCCCGTAAGATTCAAACCTTAGTCTTAATCCTTCATGTTCGTACGTTAGGGATTTTATTGCCATTGTAGAAGGCTTACCTGCAATATGTGCTTGTCTTTAACGCGGCGCTTCCTTGCAATATGTGTTGCTTACAGGGCTTGTCTGTTATATGGATTTTATATTTTACACATGAAGTTCACAAAAACTGAATCGATTCTGGTACCTGCACCTTCAATTTTATTGACCAATGAGAAATAAACTACAGCGAGGAGTTCAGACACATCAAGTGACTCAATTAAATAGTTTATTATTCAAACGTTCCTTCCACTGGAAACCGTTTTATCAATATTGAGTTTATATATAAAACTTTGGTTCCACAATTGATAGCCGAAAATAAAAATTGAAGATGAAGAAAAAATAAAAATGCATTGGTTAAAAATTAAGAAACCCAAATAAGAATCCTTTAATGTGAGTCAGCTCTGAGCATGTAAATTAAATGGAAAATAAGTGGATGCAAAATATTCCATTTCTTTATAATGACACTCACGAAACATTATTATTTTTACCTAGTATAGAATGCTTTATTCCACTGTTTCTTAAAATCATATATATCCTCGCTTCATAGTATACTTAAGATATATTTTTGATATATCGTTATCGCTAAGTATGCATATATACATGCATATGTATACACCCCCCCCCCCCCCCACCACATACACCACACCACCACCACCACATGCACCCCACCACCACATACACCCCCAGCACATACACCCCCCCACACACATATATGTTATTGATTTTAGAAACCAGTAAAGTATTTCATTCAGTCGTATCATTATTTATGTTTCAACTTAAGTATTGCAGGCTTTTAAGAATAGGTTTTTCAGGTGAAAACAACAGATGCCTTAAACATTTGTTAACACATTCCACCATTATCACCTGTGTTAAATTGTAACTTCATGTCATAAAAGTTGCAATAAAATCCTCAAATATTTTTTTTCTGTTAATTTTCTCTGTGGATTCCATCATCAATGTTTTCCGTATATTTCAATATCATGGAGCCAAGGAAATTCACATGTTTCATATAAATATTTTGATGGGAATAATTTTAAAATTTAAATATCACCTACTTAGCATCAATGTGAATCAATATAAATGTGCTTCTATTTAATAGGATCCTTTACTAGTTCAGAGATCTTCTTTTGTCCTCTAACTCTTTGGGGGCACTGTTGGTTCTAATACTTAGAAATCATAGTCTCGTCGACAGCCCGATGTTTTGTTTTATATTGATTTTAAACTTTGAAATGTTGGCATAAAGGCCAGCAATTTGGAGGGAGAATGTAAGTCGTTTACATCGACCCTCAGTACTCAGTTGGTATTTATTTTATCGACACCGAAAGCATAAAAGACACAGTCGACCTCGGCGGAATTTGAACTCAGAACGTGAAGAAGGGCGAAATGCCGCTAAACATTCTGTCCGACATGCTGTGGCGATTCTGCCAGCTCACAGCCTTAGTTTGGTTTTGTATTGACACGGCATTCGTATATGCTTCTAATTACGTAGTATATTTGGTTGATCTACATGATTATATTCTACTGAACGTGAACAAATATGAAACAAAAATTAGAAAAAAAGAAGCATTGTTATTTGGAGGAAAAATCTTTTATGCTGTTAATACTGTTAATACCATATAACATATATATTGTATCCTGTTAATACCATAAAAAGTAAGCATAAAAGGAATCCAACATCTCATCAATAAAATTAATGCAATTTGGATGAGAAAATGTAATGATACGATGGCATTTAAAAGTATTATCTTCTGCTTCATATCAATTTAGGTAATCTGTTATAATTAAGAGTGAGGTAAATAATTCGTCTGAAAAACTGATGGAGCTTCAGTGAGATTGATGTCAGTTCGGTTTAAGGTGGGTGAATGAAGAAATCTATTCAGATTTCTACTGAATGAAATGATTTATTGTAATCCGTAGAATATCAGACAGAAAGCTAGATCTGCAGTACTTAGTAAAATTACGGCTTCAGTTCACGTACTCATCAAGATAAAGTTTGTCTTTCATCTTCACGGTTCGATGAAATAAATACCAGCCAAATAGACACCCCATTTTCCTAAAATTTTCGAAAGCAATATATGTAATTATATTCGAAATGTTAGTGAAAAGATTATATTTCACAACGGTGTATTAAGAAATAATAATAATAATAATAATAATAATAATAATAATAATAATAATAATAATAATAATAATAATAATAATAATAATAATAATAACAACAACAACAACAATGACAATAATAATAATAATTCTACTGATTGTAGCCAGATGTTAGGATTCTTTTCTTTTCCAAGAATCTAATCTTTTGAGTGTATACGAAAATAATAGTAATAATAATCCTTTCTACTATAGGCACAAGGCCTGAAATTTGGAGGGATGTGGTCAGTCGAATAGATCGACACCAGTATGCAACTGGTACTTAATTTATCGACCCCGACAGTTTGAATGGCAAAATTGACCTCGGTGGAATTTGAACTCAGAACGTAGCGACGGGCGAACTTCCGCTAAGCATTTCGTCCAGCGTGCTAACGATTCTGCCAGCTCGTTGCCTTCAGTACTACTACTACTACTACTACTACTACTACTACTACTACTACTACTAATAATAATAATAATAATAATAATAATAATAATAAAGTAATCGCCAGTATAATAATGACGTGTATGTGTATACAGTTATTAAATGATGGTCAACAGATATATTGGTTAAATAACGAATTAATTAATTAGGTTCACGTGGCACTTAGCAGCATATGTTTTCATTCATCTTATGAAACTCGACCTATTAGCCTGTCTAATAATCTCACAGTTTACACTTGTAGGCACTCCTGCTGTCAGATATAGATCCGTATCTGGCAGATTTCACTGCATTTTAGGTAATCAGAAAGTATGACTCACCCATAACATGTTGTATTGAATCTACCAGAGAATGTTCGTTTATTCTTATTTACAAGACTTAGATAAGTCTACGAAAACTATGTTACAAAAATAGAAATTGACTTGGCACGTGATTTAACGATCATCATCGTCATAAATTAATGTTCTGCCAAAACTTACTCGGTTATAATCCAGCTGTCGTTCATCTTTGGGATTTTTAAGCAAATAAAGTGCCAAGGTCCGCAAAGAACCAGTTCCTATAACAAAAGTATTTGGCTACATATAAAGAAATGATTCAGTTTAGTAGAATTCGAAACCAAATTCCAGGTTAAGATTAGGAGACAATTTCAAATCTTCTTGATAGCCTTAATCCTTATCAAACCAAAATAGTCATGCCTTACTAAAAGTATATAAAATACCCAGATAATATTCATGAAATACTTCGATAATAATAAAATCGCCGAGTGGCGTTTCAATAACAAAGTTACTTTAGATTTTCATTTAAAAAATGTATAAAATAATAAGAAAAATATATAGTCTAGCCATTTTCTTGGAATTTCTCCAGACATTCCAGCTTTCCATTGAATGTTTCCGATATGTTTAAATTCAAAGCAAGTTATTCACTCCATAATACGCGGGATAATTAACATTCACTTTAGAATTCTTCACGAAATCCATCTAAGTCGATATTCTCATTCCATCACACAACTTCTTTTCGCACCTTTTCAAATAACAACTTGTAGAGTGCTAAGCGTTATGAATAAATATGTTATTGAATATGAACAGGACACATACAAACGCATACTCAAACACACATACATTCACACACATACATGTATTCACCTTCTACATACATTTACGAACGGATATGATTATTCGTATGTTTATAACGTTCATAACCTGGTAGACATAAACGTATATATATGTATGTGTGCGTGTGTGTGTGTGTGTGAGTGTGTATGTATGTATATATATATATATATATATATATATATATATATATATATATATATATATATATATATATATAACTTTTATAAGTAATATTCTAAAAGAAATATTCTAAAAGTTGTAGGTGAACTTAGAATATTCAAAACAGGAACTGAAAGTTGTCTGAGGGTGATCTCTGGCTTACCATTCCTGCAAGAAGGGCAAAAGACTGTTTTAACTGGTACGTCGCTCGTATTGAGCAAAACATTGTTTTTATGAGAACGATTATCACCCGTGTAAGAAATTTTATTTTAATTTCTCCATAACTTCATTTGAGTTTGTAAATGAACAATCTGGAATGTTTATTTTAATGGTCTATCAATGTGTACAGTGAGTTTCTTTGTCCTAGAATTTGGAAGAGTCTAGGACAAAATTGAAGGAAGAAATATAATGATAATAATAATAATAATAATAATAATAATAATAATAATAATAATAATAATAATAATAATAATAATAATAATAATAATAACAACAACAACATACGAAAATTTGGATTGGGAAATACGAAGGTAGTGGTCAATGAGGAGATTAGACGTGATACCAATAGCAATTGGTGCACTTGGAAGCATTAGCATTCAAATACGTGGAAAAAAAAAAGACTAGTACGGATGTAAAAATAGAACACCTACAAAAATCAGCATTGCTTTGAACTGCAAAAATTCTTCGCAGGGTTCTTGAAGCATGACCAGTAAACACGTATCACCTTAATCTGCTCACTGTGGACAGTTGATACTTTCCATCATACCCAGCAAAATAAACTGAGAGTTTTCATGAAACAATAACAATAATAATGACTCCACATTCGTGGTCTCCACATTCCAAGCACACGATGATCCACATTTGTGGATTATCGAGTGCTTAGATTTGTCTGTAATTGCGTGGAATGCAATTTTTTTTTGATTTTCTGAAGAGGAGTATGGTGATGTGGAAAACTGAGTTGACGTCTTAGGGACACAGCTTGAGCAGCCTAGGTATTAGAAGAGGGAATTAATTTCGAGAACGATAATGTATTCCCATTGCTTTTTGTTCTCTGCATAACCCCTCTGACCTTGGTACTTAGGAAAATGAATCTAGGGTACCAGCTAAAGGGAAAATCTCAAACAATCAACCACCGACGATTCATGGATGATTTGAAGCGGTATGGCAGGGATGAGGCACAAGTGAGTTGTTTAGTCACCACGGTAAACTGTTTTATTGCTGATATTAGAATGTAATTTGAACGGAAGAAATAGAAAGAAAAGTGTTTTTCTAGCTTTTAGTTCTGGAAGAAGAATTCCTATGTTCAATTATTAAGTATGAAAGTTTCCTTTAGCCAAATTCTGTCACTATATCAACTGTAAATGTCATTAAGACCGGTTCTTTCCCAACATTATAAACATTCCTCATGTAGATATTTAGATAGTTAAGAAGAAAATGATGGATTGCAATAGTGATTTATATTGTTCAAGTACCTATCATATAACCACTGGAATTTTGTAAAAGAAATATCAATAGATTTAGTGCTAAAGTAAACTGAATTACAGGCAGACTGTCTTTGGAATACTTTTCTCGATGAATTGCTAGCGTCGGAGACAATTATTGTCGTTTCAGTTACGAGGATAAGAGTGGTCGGCGAGGTCTTTTGTTAGCTTCTTATTGGCAGTAAGTATTTACTAGATATAATGATTCCAGCAACCGCAAGCAGAGAAAATAATTAAACGGCTTTCTGAAATAAAAAAAACAATATTATCACAATATCAGTTTTTTTTTGTTTTTTTTTTTACTTCAAGCATCGCAGCTTCATTGATAAATAATCGTTTGGCACTTTCCCTTACTCTCTTCCTTCCAGTTGTATTCTCATCAGTCATTACTTATTTGTATTTACAATAAAAAGAATATCTTTGGATTTATCAACCACAGCCGTCAAACGCAAAATTGGTTGTCTTCGATAATTGTTTTTGCTGCCGATTTAGTCGCACAAAAAACATATATACCTTATCAGCCTTTTCAATTTTTGACACTGTGGCACACCATGGATATGGCCGGTAGCGAGACGAAATGATACGCCAATACGAGATTGTTACGCATTTTTAGCTGCGTAAGCAGAAGCAACGTGGAATAACATGCCGCCCTATGTTCATTAAATGAACGTATTAACAAATCAGCTGCAATGCTTTATCATACATTACGACGAAAGTTGACTGATAAGGCTATGCTTTTCATCCTTTGCTATGATATTTGTCCACCTTGTTGCGATCCAAATTAAAATGATCTCAGTCTGTTCTTCCGACATTAGGGTTACTTCACTGTTCTATTTAGAGAAGCCGCTTCGTTCATATTGAGACCCCTTGGATATTATGAACTGACTGATTTTACAGGCTAGGGATATCGATGTATCAAAAGGTAGAGATTTGCTCCATTTAACCAGCCTTAGATAATACCTACTAAACAACAGTTGCAACATCTACATCAATCAAAGAATCAGTCATAAAGTGGACTACACATTACAGATCGATCATATAAACATTTGGATTCAGAATATCTTCCAAACAATCTAAGAACTGCTGGATAATTTAACAGCAATATAAACCCGGTGAAGAAAACACTGTGTACTAACAAAAACATATGAATTTGTGATGTGTATTAGTCAGTAGACATAATAATGGGATGAATTAAGACAACAAATGCAGCCTATTTGCATTCCTGTGTGTAACATTGTATCACCATTTTGAACGTTATGTTTTTCTGTTGAAAAATAAGTGATCCTGTAAAATTTTGTTAAATGGGGCAATAAAATGTTTAAGCTGAAAATTTCAATTTTATCACAATTTTGTCACAAAAATATTAAATATATGATTCACAGCTATCTTAAAATATCATTATACTATTTTCTTATGCAGCGTATCTCACTTGCTCAAACGATGTACAATTCTAAGTATAGCAAAGATTCGTTGTGTTATGTTTCAATATATTTTTCAATGTTGCGTACATTTATACGTTTCTAAACTCGCCATATAACTAACTACAGCATTGATATTAAAACTGGCGCAAAATGTAACATAATTATTTGGGACAAACATACAATGAATTTTACAGAAACATAGCAACACATGCACTCACACGTATGCAAAAACACATATACGCACGCACACGAGCTCTGAGAATTGAACGTTTAACTGTATCAATTGATGCATGCAGGATTTTCTTAAATTTCAATACAATTCTGAATTATGTTGTTATCAAAATTATAGTGATGAAAATTTGTTTCCTAGTTCGCAACCTGTCCCTATTCTGTAAGTCGTATTCAATAAATTAAAAATAGCAAAATGTACACACATACAGTCGTGTGTATAATTTTGCATAATACACTTTCATAGACTGTTAGACATATAAAGCTATATGCATCTATACTTAAATATCTATCTATGTATGTATGATTATGTTATTTAGTCATAATGGAATGGAAATACCTCGGCAATTTAGCACTTTGAATGTGTCCTAGCCAGCAAATATAATCGCACAAAATTGTAAACCAAATTACCGTTCTGCACACACCGTTAAGTCTGTCATTTCTGCCGAATTTTCTGAGAGCAGGCGGCAGCTGCCTGGCGATTCGATTTGATTCTACTACAGCGTTTAAATTGCTTATCAGCATTATTCCTTCGCATGTAAAACAGCAATTTTCTTGGAGAAGGTTTTATTCACAACATTGCATTTGCTATAAAATGCCGTATTTCTGTATATGTTGAAGTTATTATTATAGTATCAAAGTCGGAAATTATCACCATCAGCACCATTACCCCCAACCCGTTACTGAAACCAGCATTGGTCCTTATTCTCATGATCATCGTTTTTATGATTATGGCAGGAAATTTAGAGTCTTGGCAATAATCAAAAATAAGTATAAAAATGTACATAGTATTCAATTATATCTTTTTAGGTGATGAGTTGAAAGTTCTGTTGTATCGATTAGCTTTCATCTTCCTGGATTGATAGAATATTTAGCAACTTATTAAATCCATTTTGTTCAGCGGAGCATAAATTCTTACGTTAAACAATTTTCCTGAAATGTTCCGTATTCTTCCCAATAACAAACCCTGTATGACGTAATGAACTTATATAAATAATTTCATATATTTATAAGAGACGAGCGTTGGAGATGTGCAGCTGTTGAACTTCCCTCGGTGATCAATTTTTTTTTAATATTACTTTCAGGAACCATTTTGATTATAGGTGCGGACAGTTTCGAAGGTTGTTGAAGATTATCTGGTAGTTCAGCTTGTCACAAGATAACCGCCAAAACGATTACAAATATACTATAATATATACTGTTACAATAAATTTGTGTTTGTATTACAGATTAACTACCTATTATTATTTTGTTTTATTTAAAGGCGGTGACATGGCAGAATAGTTACTGCCCCGGCCAAAAATGCTTAGCGGCTTTTCGTCCGTCTTTACGATCTGAGTTCAAATTCCGCCGAGGTAGGCTTTACCTTTCATCCTTTAGGGGTCGATAGAATAAATATCAGTTGAACCCTGAGGTCGATGTAATAGATCAGCTCCCTTTAACCTTTTGGGCCTTATAGTAGAAAGGATAATTTATATGAATTTCCATGATTCTTGTTTTATTTCTTTAGTAGATACCTTATATACTAATAATCCTTTGCGTCATATTGTGCCTAGGGTCTACCTCAGAGTCATTATCAACGCCTAGGTTTCAGATTTGGGATAACAATTTTCATTAATGCTGCATTTATTAAGCTATTAAATAAAACATTTTGTCTTCAAAGCCACCAATAGTTTTTAAGTTATGTTAGTTACTTTTCTATGTTATACAGTCATACTTTTATGAATCTTTCCTTATTAGAATGGAAACGTTTTGGTTGGCGAACAGGCAGAATCGTTAGTATGCTGGACAAAATGCTTAGAGTCATTTCGTCCGCCTTTGCGTTCTGTGTTCAATATTCGCAATGTTAACTTTGCTTTTATCCTTTCAGGGTCAACAAGCAAAGTACCAGTTGTGCATTGAGGTTGATGTTATCGACTTGCCCCATCCCCCGACATTACTGGCCTTGTGCCAAATTTTGAAACTATTTATATTCTGGAAGAGTTACTTGCCCTCGTCTCCATTACATTGCTTGCTTGGCTGTCAGTATCTTTCCTATGCATGAACTCATTATCCATAGAAAAACAATATATAAACCTCAGTACACAAATTTCTCTAACTGAAAAAATGAATATATTATTACACTTAACCTTTTGATAACCTTTCTGCTTTGTAACAATATATTGTTCATATAATCTTGTAAGTTGTGTTTTCGTTCACGAGGGAATATAGGAAATCCTTTAAAAACACTTAATCATTAAACATTGATAATATTTGGCGTAGGCCTTTTTTTTCTGTATTACATTTACCGTCGTGGAGGCACAATGGCCCAGTGATTAGGGCAGCGGACTCGCGGTCATAGGATCGCGGTTTCGATTCCCAGACCGGGCGTTGTGAGTGTTTATTGAGCGAAAACAGCTAAAGCTCCACGAGGCTCCGACAGGGGATGGTAGTGAACCCTGCTGTACTCTTTCACCACAACTTTCTCTCACTCTTTCTTCCTGTTTCTGTTGTGCCTGTAATTCAAAGGGTCAGCCTTGTCACACTGTGTCATGCTGAATATCCCCGAGAACTACGTTAAGGGTACACGTGTCTGTGGAGTGCTCAGCCACTTGCACGTTAATTTCACGAGCAGGCTGTTCCGTTCATCGGATCAACTGGAACCCTCGACGTCGTAAGCGACGGAGTGCCAACAACAATACATTTACTGTCACTGAAAATGTGTTCATATTTAACAGTGTGTTGTTACAAACGAAATCCAGTAATTCATCAGGATTAGGTTAGAATGCTCTAAGTAGAATCATATGTAGTTATTCCTGCTTAGACCAAATCCATCTCTGACTGAACATATACGAAGTCATTCAGCCGTGATCATCTGATATATTTATTTTATATAAATAAACCGGAAACACATAATTCGAAAGCAACAACATGATTCAAAGAACATTTGCGGTTGTTGTTATTAGCAGCTCAAATGAACACAGAAGTACTTGTTACTTACTCGCGATGAGCTGTGGCGAATTATAGAAAGAGCAGAGCATGTAGTACTGATTAAATATGATACAACAGGGTGCCATGATGGCTAGTAAGAATAATATCTACAGTCGTAATTTTTATGATGTTTTGCTCATTAATGGCCTTAATCACTATCGATTCTGAACATAAACATCACAACTGATATTTATTCTATTTACAACATTAAATAACTTCCCACATTCTTTGTATATGTCCGGACTATCGAACCTCTTCAGTATCGTCTTTTAATGTATAAGCCTGTTATAATTGATTTTCTTTGTTTTTTTCTTGTTTGTGTTTGTACAAAAGGTCTCTGAGTTCTTTAGAAGAAAGGTCTTACCGCTTTTCCAATAAATATAAACAAATATCCATGCAAATATATACACATTTCCATACACACACACACATATACACATACACATTGCACACACACACACACACATATATATATACATGCTCACAGTCATACAGAAACACGTCCATAACTTATAGCAAGGCCTTAGATGTTTTCGATCAAGTTTGGATTCTTTGCCATCAAATTTGAATTCTTTGCTATCAAATTTGAATTCTTTGCTATCAAATTTGATGGCAAAGAATCCAAACTTGATTGAAAACATCTATAAATGTTAGCCAAGTCCCAAGTTACATAAATCTACACATTGTTTCGCCGCCATTGAATGTAACGATATTTAAATTGTTTTACTTTTTGACTGAAGCTGTCATGCTGTGATGTTTTGTCTTATTAGTTTATGCACTCGCTTTTTCTTTATAATTCATTTCTATGGCATAACGAGTCCAGAATATACATACATACATACACACATCTATGTAGGTATGAATGCATGTATGTACGTACGTCTTTATGTTTGTATCTATGTAGGTAGGTAGGTAGGTAGGTAGGTAGGTAGGTAGGTAAGCTTATATATATGTATGTATATATTTTTGTATGTATTATCATCACTTTTTCGAATACATATATCAGTAGAACAACATATCATATAGATGATCAATATTTGTTTGAAAATGTTCAATTAGTATTGTTGCAGCTGGATTTTCGAACTAACATTTAAATCCCGTTTCATTTTATTTTCCATATGATCCCTGAAACCGACTCTTTCTATCTCTCTCCGATATTTTTCAAAATCCTACATAGGATTTCTCTAACTTATCATTTATGATAAATTTAATCATCAATCAAATATTCTACACCCATGCAGATAAGATATATTGAATGTTTCTCTGTAATACGTTCATATCTGTACAAGTTATCATTTCGCAGCTTTCAATGTTTTGTTTCAATTATTTCTTTACTGCACTCAATTGATAAAAACAATTTCTTTCGGTTGTTTAAAACATCTATGGTACGTTTTAAGAGAACTCTGAAGTACCCTGCAGTGTACTTTGTCCTCCACTCGACCGGTTGAGTTTCATCTTAAATTACTGGGGGGGGGGGGGGGTATTCTCATTGAAAACATTTACCATGTACAGTATATTGTATCACCACTCATTCTGATTTCAAATCCAAATTTGATATTTATTTAATAATTTTAGAACCAAATTTCAAATTTTTTTTGACATAGTACATTCTATCTTCTTATTGACTCGAACAGTATTCATTCCTGACCTATTTCTTTTCAACTCTCCTTTCTCTGTTCTATGCACTAGTTACTGATATCCACTTTCTCATTGCCACTTGATATGCCTCTCCAGCTTATATACTACACATTCATATTTTTTATAAAACTAATTCAATGTTACGTTGTCATGAATAAACATGCACCTCTTTCTTGACAGTCGAACGGAAATGATCTCTAAGGATTTTCTTAATTATTTCATCCAAAACTTATAGAACTGATTTGCTCAATAAAACTCCGTTCGTCAGATACCCAGTCACTGGAACGACTCTGCAACTACGGAATTTTAAAAGATTTCTATGGAAGCGCACGTGTTTTGCAAGACGTTTCATCTGGATATTGATTTCTACTGTAATCATTATAGCTATTTATTCTTTTTATGTGACCCATAGCCAAGATATGCTTAGATTTCATTCTATTCTGGATTAAATTGTTCTATACTTTCTACGTGTGTTAGTCACAGAAAGTTTCAGTCAGGTTTTGATAGTCGTTTGTGCCTTCATGTCTGATATATTTATCAGCAGTCCGACTGTAACAAGTAATGTCTAGCACGTGCAAATCTAACCCGTGTCTCAAATATTCTTCGGCTTTTATGGCTATTCTTTACTTCCTTACTATTCTCAACAAAGAGTCTGCACAACGTAGGGTTGAATATCAATATCAACTGACGCAGATAAATTTCCTTTAAATGACGTACGGCACAATGAGTAATATTTACAGAATTTTTAAAATCATTTCCAAGTGTTCACTACGTTACAAAATCTATATAAGCAAAGCAAATGACCTTCTCTAAATGTATTAAGACGCTATAATACATTCAAAACTCTTTCAGAAAATTTAGGTGTGTTAAAACGATTGAGATAGAATAAAGTAAATATTCCTTCATTTCTCCAGAATCACGTTTCAAAACAACGTGCGTGTCCATCCTTAAATATCATAAAGATCGGAAAAGGTTAACAAAAACTTAAAAACATGTTGCTCAAATGAAAAAGGGGTTGTAGAAAAATGGCACATGATACTAAATGAACGGAATTCGAGTCAACATAACATATTCACTGTAGCTTCTTCACGATCTGCTTCAACGGTTCTTTTACTGAAATATTTACGCATCATTCAGCTAAAGAGAAGAAATTATGGAAATTAGTACTGCTTTTACGCCATTTTTGCTATCATGGTTTTGAAAATTCACATCAGTGTGGCAAAAGTTTGACTTGGAATCCAACAGAGAAATGAAGGATGATTGTGAAGAATATTGATACCTGAATATTTTATGCTGTTAAACACCAACAAATATCCAGTTATTTTATTGGCAACATCAGTTTCATCGGGTCAAAGCTGAAGAAAACTTTCTAGAACAAAAAAAAGAAAATACTTGTCAGCTGCCTATTTCAAACTCGCTCAATGTCAACGACAACATCAATGATACTGAGCAAGTTTTACTCTCAAATACGATGCAATACTTGTAATATAATGGCTTGAATATAATGTAATATAATGTAATATAATGTAATACATATAATGTAATATAATGGCTTGAAATAGGTAAAGAAAAAATAACGAGAAATCAGAAATTACAAATGTTGCCGCATCCCTAAATTCAACACTCTTAAACGTCTTTCCAACTTACAAAAGTTTACATAATTTTGGTCTTCCTATTTAAACAATCTGTTGAACTACCACCTTTGTCATTGTGATTTAGTTTTCCTGTACATTCACCAAAAAAATTCATTGATTTATCGCTTCCTGTTGTCAGATCACTTAGCAGTTCAAATACATTCAGCCTACACCCTCACTACTTCCATTTTCTGTAAACACAACATTTCTACTTTTCTAGCTTTAGATTTTATCTTCTCTCATCACACGATTGTTTCCATAATCTCTTCTGTTCATTGATGACGAAATCTTAAAGGATGAATGGTTTATATTATTTTAATCTTTTCAAAAATTTCAATTTCGTTCTCGCCTTTTTTGATATTATATTTATATATTTAATTTGTTGACCTAGCAATTATTTTCGGAAAGTCTATATTCTGTTTCTTAATTTACTTTTTTTATATCGATTAATTTTCTTTCATTTTCCTCTCAATATATTTATCTTACTCTAGCAAAAACCATTCCAATAGCATACTCTGTTATTGCTTCAATTTTGTCGGCAATTAATAAATCCTACTGACACAGAATTTTCAGATAGTTGAAAACCCTTGTTGCTTTATAATGTACGTATTTTGCATTTAAGTATTCAAGAATGAAATTTCCTTTCTTTCCTTCCTGTATCTCGTATTCTTCCTTTTTTAGTTCCATCTTTCATCCGTTTTTACACCTGCGCGTTATATGTTTTCATTTTTTCTCCGGCACACAAACAGATATATAATCTTTTTTATTTGGTTCTACATTAGAAGGAAGTTTTAATTCGTTGGAGATTTCATAGACTATTCGACGAATTCAATAGCTGAGAGGAAGGATGAATCGACAGGTGATACAGCAGCGAATTAAAAAGACATCAGATCAGTGTGTGGTACTAAAACATACACAGACAGAGGAAAATGTACAACGCAGTAGTGGTGAGATTTCCAACAGAGGATGATGCCAGGAAGCACTCCATAACGACACTAAAGGCAGGCAAACTTATCCTCATTCCAACCTACCTTATTCTAAGGTAGCCAAAATAAAGTTAAGTTGCCGCCAGAAATAATCATCTGTTCATGTGTGCCAGCGCCTTGGCATTCTAGAGCTACAGAGACCGCAAAAACAAAATCCAGCAAGCGATGGATTTATTAACACAAACATCTCACTAAAACATCGAAATTACCCTAGATTCGATCAATTTGCGATACAAAGCTCCACACAGCCGGTGGGGAGAGAAGGCCAAATTGTCACTTGCTTTGTTACAGAAACCATCTCAAAGGATTGTCTAGAGCAAAGAAAAAATACTTCAGCCGACGCTATCACTACCATACTAACACGAACAACCAAAACCACTGCAAGCTCACCATTAGCGGCATCTAACAAAGCACAACCAATTACTGAAATATTGAAATATTAAAGATAGTAAACCTAGCTGCCGCGAAAAAATCAGTGACATCAAGAACGGCAGCAACTGTGGAGGCAGCACCTACAGCAGCAGAGCGAAATAGGCTTTCAACTAATTCTCAACGCGAAGCATCACGGCTGCATTCTAAGTTCAAATTTCGCCGAATTTGACTTTGCCTCCCCTCCTTTCTGGATCGATGAAATAACTACCAGATGAGTAATCCAAAACTTCAGGCCTTGCACCCATGTAGAAATACTTGTGGTTGTTGCTGTTGTTGTTGTTATTGTCGTCGTTGTCATCGTCGTCGCTGTTGTTGTCGTTGTTTTAATGGCGGTGGATTCATAGAATAGTTTACCTTCTGAACTGAACACCAAGTTCAAACTTATTTTATTCTTGGAGAAGGGGTGAATAATGTACCATATGAAAAATCAGTCCAGCGTTGTTTGAAGAATTTTTGTAGTATTTAATACAGCGCCTTGTGGTGCAAGTTCAAATCCTGCGGTAGCCAAGTTTACCATACATATTTGCCTGATAGAAGATCAGTACTTGGATATTTTCATTGATTTAATCCCATTTTCAAACATTTAGCCCTGTACTTATATAAGAAACAGTTGCTATTTCAAGATTTGATTGAAACAACTAAACGTCAGGAAAGAAACATTTTGCAAGCCTTCTTGCGACTCTTTGTGTTTTGCATTGAAATTATGTCAAGATCAAGTTTGCCTTTCGTTATATATGGGTCGATATAACAATACCAGAACAAATATAATAAAATAAGAGAAATAGGGTCGATTTAATTTCACTTCAAGCTGGAAGCCTTGTGACGAAGTTAGAAGATTTTATAGTTAGTCTTAAGTTGCACGTTTTATTTTTTTTTTTGTATGTGCTGTTGGCATTACAAATTAAACAATTTATTTTATCCATTTGCAATTTTTGTCTCATTGCAGAAGTAGTCAGTGGTATAGGATGCTTGATGTTGAATTGTGTCATGTCCTGCAGGGTTGACGTTTATAGATTTTCTATTTTCGAAAATTAAATTTTTCCAATTGGAAAAAATATTCAATATGCGTGTCGCATATTTATGAGGACAATAGAAAAATGCAGAAAACAGGAGCAATAAAATGGAAGTACAAAGTGAGCATTTCCCCTTCGGCAAATGAAATCATGTAATTTTTTACTCTCACATTTGCATGGTGTTTTGTGGAGGCCGTAACACTGAAATAGTCAACATCAGCAATTGTTTTATTAATTAAATTATGCGACGAGCTAGTCGAATCGATAGGGCGCCGTGCAAAATGTTTAGCGGCATTTTATCCGCCATTACATTCTTACTCCAAATACTTTGCCTAGGGCAATTTTGCCTTTCATTTTTTTCGGGGTTGATCAAATAAGTACAAGTTGAGCATTGGGGTCGATCTAATCGACCCCCAAACTTGCTGGCCTTCTGGAAAAATTTGAAACCAATATTAATAAAGCAAATTTCTACCGAGAGCCCAACATACTACTACTACAACTACTACAATTACTACAACTACTACTACTACTACTACTACTACTACTACTACTACTACTACTACTACTACTCATAATAATAATAATAATAATAATAATAATAATAATAAGACATGATGGGTATACTGGGCTTCGTATATTTCACCCCAGTGTCACTTTGATGGCATGCACTGCTCTCTCACTCAATAATAATAATAATAATAATAATAATAATAAAATAATAACAGCAACAACAATAACAATAATAATGGTTTAAAATTTTTCCACAAGACAGCAATTCTGGGGGAGGGGCTAAGTCGATTACATCTGCCTCAGTGCTTCATTGGTAATTGATTTATCGACCCCGAAAGAATAAAAGGCAAAGCTGACCTCGGTGGAATTTGAAATAATAATAATAATAGAAATACTAATATCCTGAATAATTACGAGCCAATAAGTTTCGCAGTTACTCATGTTATTATTATTATTGCTGGTTGGTATCTGATTTTGCTTAAAAAGCAACCAAATGCCCTTCAAATTAGAGCTTATCATTTTATGAAACCGAAGGGAACCGTGATTCTAAATAGCTGAAAGACACGGATTAGTAATGATTTTTATCATAGATTGAATGAAGTAGAAAAACGGCAATTACTAGAATATACGCAAATCCTTCCTCGAAATCTTTCGAGAAAGTATCAGAGACAATCTGAGAACGCTCTTAGCAATTGAAGTTCTAGCAG
>NC_142938.1:78671760-78691760 GCF_046866305.1 Octopus bimaculoides | reverse complement strand
ATTACATTATATTATATATATATACAGAGAGAGATAGAAAGAGATAGTAATATGTATGTGTGTGTATACATAGACCTACATATATGCGTGTATGTGTGTGCACACATATATTCATAGATCTGTGTGTTAAAACTGTTCTAACGTCTTTTATATTGTTCCACATAAGTGTTCAAGTATAGGTGTTTGTGTGTTTGTGTGTATGCGTATATGTGTGTATGTATACACATGGAAGGAAAGGAGGAAGAAAGAGAAAATACGTTTTCATATGAAACGAGGTGGTTGTAAAGGGCGTATGCGACCTTTAGCAACAAAGATTTTCAATAAAGTACGAAGAGAAATAATTGCGACGGAACACTGGATACTTTTCATATCTCCTGACGGTAACAAATCTTTTTTTGTTTCTTGTTTTCACTGTAGTATTCGTGAGTATAAATAAACGACCAAACAGCAGCAACAAGAGAACTAATATCCGTCACCTAAAGAAATATTTGGTTTGTCTTTTGTCAGGAGCAATATGGTGACGGAGGTTTCTTTAAATTGCAAATGTCAAATAAATTTTATAGACTTTTTACACTTTCTGGGAGCAACACTGATGATAGGTGAAGAAGAAAATGTTTTCAATGAAGCAGTACTCGCTAACAATGTTTATTCAAATTGTCTTTTGTTCCCTTGTTAAAGCATGTCATTCATTATTAAAATTCTGATATATAGCTATAGCTTTTGCTGTGAATCTTTGTGTGAACTGTATGCAAAAGTCAGAACTATGTAACACTTTCTATAATGGTTGATTATTTTTTTATGAATATTCATGTTACAAAATGTTTTGTTTTATTTTTCTCCTAGACTGATTAAATTTAAGCAATTAAACATTTTCCATTCTACAGTACATTTTTGCTAATTAATCGTCATAATCGTGTCACTTAATATTGCAGAGGGATTTTAAATTCATTTAAAATTCAAATTGTACTTCATGAGATGTCGAAACTTTCATCGCATAAGGTTTTGATATCTCTTCAAATAAATGAAACTTTGAAATGAATTTAGCAAGTTCGTGTTTTCATAAATGGCTCTTCCACTATATATTTGCTTCGATTTTAAAACGATCTCAGATCAATTTAAGTACTGCACATTTAAAACTCTTAAATAATACGTTCCATTAAAAGGTACCTGAAAAACAGGAAGCAATAGGCCTAAGTTTTGTATTTAAATCAATCTTAGAGAGGAATGAATGAATCCAGATGTTATTAGATAAACCGCTTATCATCTTTTACATGAAATTCTGGTGTATAACAAATAGAAAGTGCGCAGTCAAGTGACGCGCAAGAAAATATTGAGCAAGACGTAATTGTGTTAGAACCAAAAGGCTTCGTTTAGAATGCTGGTGAATCATCAGACATGGTGCTCCAATCAGATTTGTTTACACGTTATGAATCTAATACATACCAGTATTCGTTTTAATCTAAGGCTATTTAAAGTGCGTATATTAATTCAAATCTGAGTAGGAATAGGTAGGGTAGGTTTATATTTGCAAGTATGTATCTAAGACATTGAATCTATTCATCGTTAGACCATGGTGAGAGGGACATGTATATATATATATATATATATATATATATATATATATATATATATATATATATATATATATATATATATATATATATATATATATATATAAATATATATACATATATATATATATATATATATATATATATATATATATATATATATAGAGAGAGAGAGAGAGAGAGAGAGAGAGAGAGAGACTTTCAAATTTATCAGAATATCGGACTGAAGATTTGGAATAGAGAAATTTTCATTCTCTTAACCATGAAACGATCGTATCCGATTAACTAAAGACTTGTTTTGTTTATGCTTTTCGCTCCGGTTTTTTGTTCTATGTGTGCCATAAATATCGCCATCCGTTTAGAGAAAAATTTGTAGTTTAGAATCAGTAGTTCTTTGACTGCTATTTCTAAATTTTCAGTATGTTGGAGAAGCAACTCAAGCTAATCCCTGTATATTTATGATGATAAATGGTTTTACCGATAAAGGTTTTTTCATACTGAACTACTTGGCAAAATTGTTAATTATTAATTCTATTATTAATTGACGATTTCATGCCCTTATTCTTGTATATTTTATATAAATATATATATATATATATATATATATATATATATATATATATATGTGTGTGTGTGTGTGTGTGTGTGTGTGTGTGTGTGTGTGTGTGTGTGTGTGTGTGTGTGTGTGTGTTTATTTTTTAAGGGCTTATAAACACTTTCCACACTGCAATTCTTTTTGTTTCATCACACAGTCTCAGTTCAAGTCACTTGCTATGGAAGTAGATCTCCGCAAATACATTATATATATATATATATATATATATATATATATATATATATATATATATATATATATATATATATATATATATATATTCATATATATATTCCACAGGCTGGGTCACGTTTATTCCGCCTGCACGTATCTGTGGAATACTCAGTCAGTACACATTTATGAAATGAGTAGGTCATTCAGTAGATCACATAACTAAATGTGCATCGTCGAAAATGAACGATATTCACCCTCAGCTTTATCAGAATGTATATCTCGCAGCAATAGTGCCAGAATTTTACTATATAACATATTTCACTTCTTTTTAACCCTTTTTGAAGACATTCATTCAGGCATCAACGTCGTTCATTGTTCGCGATTTAATATCGTCTTAGTCGATAATGCCAGCTGTTTGCATTGGTTTCATTTGACATATTCTCATATATTAGATTGTGGTATTTGAAACTAATACAAAATGAAAATTCAAAATATCGATAAAAAATTTCTTTGTGTTGAATATGCGACCATCCACTTGAAAATAAGATGTTGTTTATTGTACATCTCCTGTTGGTTTTATGCAAAAATTTCATCCATTCTAATGGCGGAATTTTCACAAAACTGCCCAAAATACAGCATACGCTGTCATTTTCTGAATGACGTCTGACATGTTCACAGGCGTCGAAAAATAAAGAAAATGTACACTGTTTGTGTAGTATCCAACAGTTTATTTAAACATGTATCAATAATGTTGTAAGACAATTGTTTCCTTGCAATAAAATATGTTTGTCGAAATAGCTCAGGCACTGTTTGTATTGTTAAATAAAATGAAGCAAAAAATAACCTACATGCCTTTGCACGCCATATAAACTATAGAAATATTCTTTCCAGCTGATTTTGTAAGAATATTTCATGACTACATTGGTTTTTATTGATTTGTTCATTGCTGTATTCATGCTAGATAAGTTTACTGTTAACTTTCTGAAAGAGTAAACACGGAAAGTAAAAGAGCAGTTATTTTTAGAAAACTAGCATTTTGTTCAGTCCAATATCAAAACATTCCAAATAAAAGAAAAATATTTTTTATAAAAACAAAAACAATATACATAAGTAGTCGATATTGTACAAATGTCTTTTTCCATTCATTATCATTTTTCAAAACGATATACACGCACAATTCATAATGTATATACGCATTCACTTTAAGTATATCTGCGTGTATTTAATTATGTATGTATAAATGTGCGTGTGTGTGTATACATCGATATGCGTTTATGTGTGTGTGTGTGCGCGTGTTTCTGTTTTATTGTTACGAAAGACATACATAGACAGATTCCGTATGTTTGCGTATATTAAATAATATAATAAAATGTAATATAACATAGTCAAGGCCAGAATGTTTGAGAAAGAACTTAATAGATTACATCCACCCCGATGTCTCATGTATGTTTGTGTATGTGCAATTATGCATATATGGATGAGTGCATATAAGTGTGTGTGTGTATATATGAAAGATATGCTTATATATATATATATATGTGTGTATGTGTATATATATATATATATATATATATATATATGTATATGTGTATATGTATATGTATATATATGTGTATGTATATGTATGTGTGTTGTAATTGTATGTATGTGTGTATGTGTATGTGTGTGTATATATATATATATATATATATATGTATATATATATATATATATATATATATATATATATATATATATATATATATATATATATATATATATATATATATATATATATATGTATGTATGTATATATATATATATATATATATATATATATATATATATATATATATATATATGTATATATATATATATATATATATATATATATATATATATCAGTCATAAACCAGACTCTCGGATTTGTTATACATCGCTACTCACAATGCGCTTTACATCGTTTTACGTTTCGAGTGATGACACGCCGGTGGGTGGTCGAGCTTTCCAACAACATTACTCTGACGGGAAGGCTCCTCTGTGGCAGGGTTACCGATTTACAGCTGAGTGGAATGGAACAACGTGAAATTAAGTATTTTGCTCAAGAACACACCGTGCATCCAGTCAGGGAATCGAAACTACGATCTCAAGATCGTGTGCGCGACACGCCTAACCACTAGGCAACGTGCTTTCAAATTCCGCCGAGACTTATTTTGCTTTTCAGTCTTTAGGGGTCGGTAAAATAAGTACCAACTAGGCACTGTGGTCAATGTAATCGATTTGATCCCTCCCCCGAAATTGCTGGCCTTGTGCCAAAACCTGAAACCAATATCTGGAATTCTTTAGGGAGGTGATCTGGCAGAATCGTTAGGAAACCGGACGAAATGCTGCTAGGCATTTTGTCCGCCTTTACGTTCTGAGTTCATGTGTCGCCGAGGCCGATTTTATCCTTCATTCTTCCGGGGTCGATAATAGAAGTGCCTGTTGAGTACCAGTCGATCTAATCAACTTACTTCACCGTCGATGTTATTGGCCTTGTGCCACAAAATTGCGTATAGAACTTATTAGTCTAAATGAAAATAAGGGAAAACTATGATTTTCAATGACAGCCTTATGTGCACTTTGAAGATGCCCTCACAAGCATAGCGAAGCAATTAAAATACCTAAATAACAATTTTCTTAGCTGTCATCTAAATTCCAATTATGGAAATTTTGTTTCATTGTTAGATACCGACTCCCTCCTTACCTTCGGGGAGAATTGTAATATATAGAAAATCAGTTAAACCATGCATAAATAGTCGTCGATGCTCACAGACAGGAACGAGGTTTAAAAAAGATCTGACCACGTGAGTGTTATAGGGATATAAGTGAGACAAAACAAATTAAGTATTTATTTTATTCGTGAATATAGACATGTGCTTGTTTTTCCACGTTAATGCGTTTAAATAATGAGTGTTCAATCCTTTAACTATTCACATATACGATTTTAATTTGCAAAATTTATTTGCGTTTATAGAAAATACACCTCCGCCATTAAAGTTTCTCACATTTGCATGCATACACACGTACGGCAAATGAGCAACGAACATTTAATATCAGCTTCGTTGTAACTGTTTTTCGCATCACAATTATTTCAAAATATGCACACCCACTTTCTCAAACATACACAAACTCACTCTCTCTCTCTCACTTGTTATCTCCCTCTCTTTCGCTCTTGTTTCCTCCCACTACTCTCCTTTCTCTCTCTCTCTCTGTCTCTTTCTGTTTTCCTTCATTACAATGACTATTTACTCTCATAGCAAGTATACATTCTTCATTATAAATAACAATTAATATTTTTATATAATTGGAAAAGTCACATGGCATACATTCATCTTGAAAAGATATTTCTCCTTGCAAAACAGCAGCTGCTTATGTGCAAATCTTTAGTCTACAATTGGAAAATATAGCTACATGTACGTATACCCACACATACAGACATCTCACTTCCGCGCATTCACAGACAAACACACACATACGGGGCCGAGATAAATTGTTATTGAATTGTCATTGAATAACTCCAATGAAATATGTTGAGCTTCACTTTTTGCTCACTCAATCCTATATTCACCTACATACATCCATACATACTTTATTATTTAAGCTGCAGACACAGCACAAAAAGAAAATGGTACTCAGAGTTTCGCGTTCACGTTCGACTGGCAATTGTGATTCAGAACGGAAAAAGAAATAGGTTGGACATATAATATATTATAATGCATTTGACTGCAGCCATGCTGGAGCATCACTTTCTGTCGAACAAATCGACCCCAGGACTTATTCTTTGTGAGCCTAGTACTTATCCTATCGATATCTTTTGACGAAGCGCTAGGTAATGGGAACGTAAACACACCAACATCGGTTGTCAAGCGATGAAGGGGGACAAACATATACACACGCACGTACGTATATATACACACACACACACACACACATATATGTGTGTGTGTGTGTGTGTGTGTGCGTGTGTGTGTGTGTGTGTGTGTGTGTGTGTGTGTGTGTGTGTGTACGACAGGCTTCTTTCAGTTTCCGTCTACTAAATCCACTGATATCGCTGGCATCGGCCTGAGGCTCTAGTAGAAGACACCGGCCCAAGATGAAGATGCCACGCAGTGGGACTGAGCCCGGCACCATGTGATTGGGAAGTAAACTTCTTACCACACAGAGATTTGGCTGTTGTTTTGATAGATAACCGAGTTACTATGCAGTCATCCTATTGACACGACGCAAAATATTTTCTTTTATACCATATGCATCAATTGGGGAAAAAATTAGGTGTTTATATATTCAAATATTCAGTTTTCTCTACAATTTACTATATAGACACACTTTGTAATTTTATGGGAATATTATTTCACTGAAACCTTCTTCTACAGCTGTTCACTTTCGCTTCAACATCATCAATATCACTTTGATCCATCCTTCCATAATAATTTTATCCCCGTTTCTGTGCGAATGTAATTTGTATAAAACGTCTTTTAAATATACATCTAATATCAGCGTCATTACATTATATCTTATGTAAATGCATATATATATATATATATATATATATATATGTGTGTGTGTGTGTGTGTGTGTGTGTGTGTGTGTGTGTGTGTGTGTGTGTGTGTGTGTGTGTGCGTGTGTGTGTGAGTGTGTATATATATACATACATACATACAGGGACACACAAAGACAGACAGAGAGCGTATGGATGAAGCCCCACCTCCCCAAAAAATCAAATCATAACGGATATAAGTGTACTGGAAATAATTGCGAAATGTAAGCTATTAACAACATACGATCAATTTATTATTAATATAAAATAAAGATCTTTTATGGATAAAACATGAAATATTAAAATTATTTAATAACACATGATTTTAGCTTTAAGTGTATCATGAATATTTCATTAGAGTGTCATATACTTTTTTCTTTTGTCATTTATTCTAAACATTTTTTCACAAGACAACAAATTGTAGTTAAATATTTCTAATTACAACCACATAATCATAGATTTGAACATAGAGCATCGTTCCTTAAGCAAGTGTTTTCTACTATAGTGTTTGTGTGAACAATACATTCGAAATAGAAATCCGTAAGCTGGAACGGCGCTAAGATGTCACCTACATACTCTCACACACAAAGCGCCATATTCATACACATAAAGCTATATACGTACACACACTTACTCAGTGCTTCTTCTTGTTTGATATATATATATATATATATATATATATATATATATATATATATATTTATATATATATATATATATATATATATATATATATATATATATTAGCACAGATGTAATTCTTTTTTCCAAATAAACTGTGCTTCATATTTGATGCTATGATGAAGCTATAAAGTGTTGCTCAAGTACTCGGCAAAAAAGACCAATAAAATGAGTACTATGCATGACAAAAGTCCGGGGGGCGATTTTGTTCGATTAAAATCACCTCATGGCGGTACCCCATTTTGCTCGATAAAAGGCAGTGCTCCAGCATGGCCGCAGTCAAATGACTGAAACAAATTAAAGGATGAAGGAATAGAGAAAGACAGATAGATAGAGATAGATTCAGATTTGTACAAAGAAGCCAACCGATTAGAAAATCGAACTTTGCTTCGATGGTATGAAATAAACAGTTTCTTCTGATTTACATTATAAACATCTATCATTCACTTAACCATAAGGTAACAAGCAGCTTTCTCAAAACTCTCCCATTGAAAAATTTATTAATTATACAAACTTCTTGTTTTCCCTGAAACCAATAAAAGATTTTATGACTGCTGTTATCGAAGCCACCTTTTCCCTTTATATATATTGCATATATATATTTTCTAGCATAAATACAGTAAGCTCAGGAATATATAGAATATTATTCATGGTAAAATAATTTCAATAAAAAGCAAAACTAAACAAAAATGAAATACAGATAATTTTACAAGAATGAAGTTTGGTTTTTACTCAAGTCGAGATAATTCGAACTTTCTAAGAACAATCTGCTTATTTCTTTTCTTTTAGAAGTTAACTAGGGATTCACCAAACACCCTGTAATTATATTCTGTTGCCGGAATAATAAGTGTTGACTTCCGATGTGGTTGTTACAAATATTTTCGTTCTACACTTCAGACAATAAGAATTACATTTGTGTTTTTGCGATTGAAGCCAAGTCAATATATTGCCAGATAATTTTGCCAATAGTGCTCGACGCATCCACACACACATAGTGTGTGCGTATGTGTGCATTTGTGTGTGTATTGAAGGAATCACATGAGGTTTATGTGTCTGCTGACTTGTAGCAGTATGCGTGTGTGTTGACAGCATGTATTAGTGAGATGTGTAACCAATGGCGACGCTTTACATCAGTAGCCATATAAAAAAGGCCTACATTCTTAAATAAGGCGAAGCATTTTTACTGTGAACATTGAATATCTACAAGACATTATGAAACTATGAACATTAGGCGTAGACATGTGAATGTGAGTTTGTATCTGTTCACAATAGCAATTTCTGTATAATCCCCAATGCAAAGTGAACTGCAGTTTTCGTCTGGGGGTAATATCTCTTAAGAACGCAATGTGATAAATAACAACAGAAATATATCAGTAGTATAGGAAAACCATCCAGCGGGAATTCTAGATGCTCATTTTTACCCGCAAGCATTCAGATTTCAAAATAAAATCCCTCGTCAGTGATATAAGAAAACAGTAACTGAAAAATCATTGATGATGCCATTTGCCCGCCGGCTGCGTAATTTTCGTTATGTGCAGCTGAACCAGTGTTAGACTGAAATAGTAGTCTGTGTATCAAACTTAATGGAAATACATTTTGGAAAGCCAAATTAACTGCTGGATAATTTTCGTCTGTTATTGATATATTTGTTTGCCCTCTAACACATCACGTCAATATGTGATATTATCTCTGAACGAATACCACAGTTAATTTGGATTTAAGTCATGGATTAACTTTAACTATGATTCACAGATTGCTATTTTAATCTAACACTGCTTCTACTGCACATGAGAAAAGAAGCCATTTATTCAGCTGGCTCACTCATTGATTTTCTAATCATTGTTTTCCTGCAACAGCCAAAAGCACTCACCCCTATTTTACTAAGCCGATCCAAAATGCTATTCATATTAAAATATGAATAGCATTTTGGCTCCCCCGCATTCTCTTGATATGACCCTTTTGTATTACAACATTTTTGAATTGCTCTCCAACAATATTTGAGGCGTTTCGTTGAACAAAACGATGAAGCTGAAAATGCTAGAAGTAGTAAGAAATGTAGATAATTATTTAATTGACTGATTTCTGAGAAATATTGATTAGAATTAAGGATTAAAATAAATGGGAATAATGAAATTATATATATGCTGAGACCCCCTCCGGTCATAACTGACCATGGGATTGCACCTAGAAAGTTACCCTCCCAGGCACAAGACCAGGCAAGGTTGTTTATGGAAGGCCAGCGATCTCCCATGCACGCCACCAGCGGTCTCCCCTCTCCACGACACCAGTGTTATCCAAGGGAAAGGCAAAGGACGACACAGCTTGGCACCTGTGACGTCGCAACTCATTTCTACAGCTAAGTGAACTGGAGCAACGTGAAATAAAGTGTCTTGCTCAAGGGCACAACACGCAGCCCGGTCCGGGATTGGAACTCACAACCTCACGATCATAAGCTCGACGCTCTAACGACTGACCCATGCGCCTTCACGTGTACATGTATGTATGTATGTATGTATGTATATATATGTATATATATATATATATATATATATATATATATGAATAAGTATATATATGTTTATATGTATATATGAATATATGTATATATATGTATATATATATATATATATATATATATATATATATATATATATATATATATATATATATATATATATATATATATATATATATATATATATATATATATATATGTATGTATATGTGTATGTGTGTGTGAGTGTGTGTGTGTATATCTTTTATTTTTTATCTCTCACTGGTTACAGCCCAGAGCTGAGGTCATGCTGGTGAACCATCTATAGTTACTCGGTTTTGTTTCCCGTATTGTTTTTGGTGATGTAATCACTGTAAGGCTATTACAAGGAATTTAGTTAGGAATATTTCACTTAGACTTTCTAGATTATCTGATAGTGTTGATATCTTCAACGATAAAGCCGAATTTTATAACTCTACCTTACTCAAAGCAGGCTATAAAGAAACAATTACCTACATTAACCCTATTGACATTAATTCTACCTCTATTAATCAGTTCATGAAATCAAGTCATAATGATAAAAGCAATATTAATTTTAGTTCGAATAACGACACTAAATCGAGTAATGTTATTCTGCAGCGTAAGGGAGATAACCGTTCTTTAAGACTCGTTTTTTCTTTATAAAGGTACATCGAAGATTTTTAAAGATAATTAGCCTTATAACAAGGTATGTCCTAGCAAAACGGTTTAGTTGATAATTCCATATGGTAAGCAGATCAAATCCAACCTCCTTTACCAGTTTCGAAGCTATCGAAAAGAATTTCCCCCGAAATCCAAGATGCTATTCGATTATTAATTCACACCGAATAAGGATAAGGTTTTCAAACACTGAAAGCCTTTCACAAATCATATCTTCGCATAATAAGTTATTAAATACAAATCCACTTATTGAAAATGGTAACATTGATATTATTAATACTAGCCGTTCTTTAAATAATAATAGCAACAATATTAGTATTTCTGATATAAATTCCAATCGCATTCGTTTCCTTAACAGTAATTCTAAGAAACCAAAATAACCACAACTTTCAAACACATTTACCCTATGTACATCTGTATCGGCAAATAAATTCAATAAGTAAATTACAACCGACTCCTAAATAAGTATCTAAACAGGGACAAATCTCTTAAGTCATACAAAAATTATAATCAATACAGTCTAACGTAGTATAATATAAAAGTGAAGGCTTAATAACCACATTGATTCAATCAATCAATTTATAGACAGGATTAAACACTAACTTTAATAAAACGACAACAAAGAAACTCATAAACCAATGTACGTTGTAGCGGTATAATAGTAAACTGCAATAACTAAATTATATGCTACATTGCGACCAATCTTTAAGTCCAGAGAAATAATAACCCCACCAGTCTTCCATAGTTACAATGAAACATATTCATATATACATACATACATATATATATATATATATATATATATATATATATATATATATATATATATATATATATATATATATATATATATGTATATAATCATTTACTGCTTTCAGCCCACCTGTAGTTACTCGGTGATATTTCCAGTATTGCTTTTGGTGAAGTTGCGACTTGGACGGAGCTGCTCCTTCTCCTGTCTCCTACTGCGATGTGACTTCATCTTGTATCTCAGATAGAAACCTGTCTCGACGTTCCTTGAAAACTTCCACATCAACATCTTGTAGATCTCTAAGGTTGCCTAGAAGGATGTTGAATAATTGCGGGCCCTTGAAACCCAGACTATTGCAGTACTGTGTCCTTATTTTAGATTGCGAGGACTGAATCTTAGGTATGATACAGTGCCATCCAGTTAAATGACGGATATAGCTGTCAATTCCCTTATTGGGAGGTAAACACTCCATGATCTTCCAAATATATATCACCTCATATATCTCTCGTCTTCTCTCTAGGGAATATATATATATGTGTGTGTCTGTGTGTGTGTGTGTGTGTGTGTGTGTGTGTGTGTGTATACAAGAAAAGAGATAGATGGATAGATAGATAGATAGATAGATAAATAGATAGATAGATAGATAGATATACACAGTACAAGCGCGTATGTGTAAATATGTGAAGATATATATCTATATATATACACGTGTATATATATATGTGTGTGTGTGTGTGTGTGTGTGTGTGTGTGTGTGTGTGTGTGTGTGTGTGTGTGTGTGTGTGTGCATGTGTGTGCATATTTCTATGCAGATACACACACACACGCACACATAAAGGGTCTGTAGGTGTCTGATTCACTTAAATCTGATCCATACCTTCCTGTTTCCCGACTTCGCTATATATAGACGACAGCGTGAGAACACATCATCCACTTCATAACCAATTTTGTCAGATAAAAATAAAGATTCGTTGAAGCCTGTGCGGAATGGAATTGATATAACATTCTTGAATGTATGAATTAGAATGAAGTGAGTGTATGGCAGTATCATTTAGATGTTACTGGCGTTTTGAATTATTCGGGGATCGGTACAGCATTGAGAAATAACAATCTTAAAAATAGCTTATTTTACTGTAAATATTTTTACTGAAAGGTCAGGCATCTTCGATCAAATTATTTCTCACACTGTAAGTTTCTGTGTTGTTCTTAGTGGTACTGGTGTTGGTGGTGGTGGTGTAATAGCGGTGATAGGGATAGTAATGCTGATGGTGTCGGTGGCAATGATGGTCATGATTAAGATGTGGGAATCATAAGGGAAGTTATTAAGATGATACAGGTGTTGCAAATGATGATCATATATATATATATATATATATATATATATATATATATATATATATATATATATATATATATATATATATACATATATATATATATATATATATATATATATATACATATATATATATATATATAAATATATATATATATAAATATATATCTTGCCGATAATGACGATGATGATGATGATGATGATGATGATGATGATGATGATGATGATGATGATGATGATATATATATATATATATATATATATATATATATATATATATATATATATATACATGTATATGTATATATATATATATATATATATATATATATATATATATATATATATATATATATATATACTGGTGATGATAATGATGATGATGATAGTCGTAGCGGTGGTGTTGGATTTTCTGTTGTAGTTGTTGTTGTTGGTGGTGGTGGTGGTGGTGGTAGTGGTGTTGCTGGCAGCGGTGGGGGTTGTTAGAGGTGAAGATAATGTCAGTCTCCTATCAGAACTGGTCAAATAATATTCTAACGTTCGACGAAAACGCTGTCATTTTTGTTTTTCTTTCTGACAGTAGCATGTGATTTAGAAGATTTTGTCCTTCTTCAAGGAGGTCGTTCACCAAAATATTTTACTCCCCATCATGCATATATAAATACATATATATATATACATATACACATGATGGTTGCCAACTCGATTTCGAGTAGAGCCATTGACTGATTTCTTTATGCCCCAGAATATCATCGATGAGCTGCACAATTACGGCTTTTGAATCTCAAATAGTAACGAGTCCTTTCTTTTGTTTCCATTGGAACCATTATGGCTAATAAAGTAACTATTATTATTACTATTATTATTATCGTTATTATTATTATTATTATTATTATTATTATTATTATTATTATTATTATTATTATTATTATTATTATTTTGGTTTGGTTCAGATTCGGTCATATATCTGGTAGCATTTATGTGGGTATCAAGTCGTCTGTCAGGTGCTTAGAACTCTCCTGTTAATCCTTGCTGTCCAGAAGAGACAAATTTTCTGTATTATTATTATTCTGTTTCCATTTCTTGCCGAGCATCTTCCTGACACCTAGGGCAGAGAAAGGCACACTATAGATTGGTAGCCCATTAAAATAAACATTATTATTATTATCATTATTATTTGTGTTGTGGTTGCGGTTGTTGTTGATCATCAAATCATCTAAACCTGCCAACAGTAATGAAACTCGCGCGCGTATAAACAGAATTTTGTCTTCTGGAGCACAAAGAATGATTCAAGAGGTTAACAATGTCACATTCGAGACGCTGGAAACGTCGATAGTTTGTCGGCTAAGACAGAGATGTCTTTGCAAACATGGGTAACAGAGCATCGTGATCTGCTATCAAAGAAACACCAGTACGTGTCGAGCGTAGAGCCTGGCGCAGTAGGACACACTTAGAAGGCTTTGGACGGGAAAACTTAAGGGAGTTTAATCTCAATGACTTGGAATGTTCGGACACGATTTTGTACTGAAACACATAGGCGTATCTGGCGATGAGATTGATGGAATGGTAAAAAAAAAGAGTGTATTGCAGTTTCACCCGGAGTGAGCAACATAAAATTAAATACAAATCATGCACCAGATAACTGAGGAATTCGGGGGGCGGGGACGAAATGTATCCCTTACAATTTACGACAGGGTTTGTTAACATCATAGAAGAACCACCTGCAGTCAGTGAGACAGGAGAGTTTGAAGGACAAGTAGGCACCGGAAGACTACACTATCAAGGGTTCGGCAACTACATGTTGTTGCCGTGGCAGAAATGTTTAGGAAAAGCCCATAAACAGATTTCATAGCTCTACATATATTAGACATTATTCATATTAATAGTATTAAGAAAATAAAAGCGGCGAACTAGCACAACTGTGCCGGACACATTGCTTAGCGACATTTGGCCCGTATTTACACCCTGGGTTCAAATGCCGACGAAGTCGACTTTGTCTATCGTCCTTTCGAGATCGAAAAAATAAATAACAGTTGAGCACTGCGGCTGATGTAATCGACTAAGTCCTTCCCACAAAATCTCACGCCTAATGACTATAGCAGAAAGGATTATAAAGGAAGTTATGTAGAAATAGCTTCTGGTATTGCTGGAAGTTGAATAAGTTGAACCTCAACTTAACTATCAAAAAGACGAGATTAGATGTTTTATTGGCATTGATTCAGCAGATCATAAGCTTAAGTCCTCACTTTGAGTTCTGTTATCTGAGTCGGACATTTTGCTCGGTGAAGCTGCTATAAATTCAAAGCAACTAAAATCAGGGGTTATAAAAGATTCTTTGCAGCTATAAAAGTTGACAATTCGATATGGTCATTACGTTCTTGTTTCGGTGGAACCATGGTGGTCCAAGTAAGACGACTCGGTTACATGAAGAAACTGATATGTAAGACTTGGTCTATATGGAATATAACGGAGTATACTGGTATCAAATTGGATTCTTTTATTTTCGGAAAATTCCTTATGTTGTACATTCGGTAAGATAATTATAGTAGATTTCAAGTTCTTAAACCTAATACGCGACAACATAACGCTGAAACAATGTAGACCCATTAGGATTCTATTCAACAGGATGTATTTTGGACAAGTATAATGTTTGATATATATATATATGCGCGCGCGCGCGCGTGTATGTTTGTATATATTTGTATATGTATATGTATTTATAAGTATATATATATGTATATATAGGTATATATATATGTATACATATATGCATATATGTATTTATGCGTATATATATATATATATATATATATATATATATATATATATGCATATCTATATATGTATATATATATTTGTATATGTATCTATATATATATATATATATATATATATATATATATATATATATATATATATATATATATATATATATATATATATGAATATATATATTGACATATGTCGATATGAATACACATGTAATATGTATATATGTATATATATAAATGTATAAATATATTTATATGCATATATATATATATATATATATATATATATATATATATATATATATATATATATATATATATACATAGGCATATCCTAGCCTGTCTGTTGCCATGTACGTTTGTATGAATCAATACCAAACTTTGTAATGTTTCGAAGTAACGATATAGGAAGCAGCATAGTGGTTTACAGACCTGAAATATTTTTAGTATCTTGCGTCGAAATTGTATTCCACATTTTATATGTCCTCATAGAAACATAGAATTATATTTTCCATGTATGCTTGTCTTTATATATTAATATTCACACAAGTGTTTGTTACTACGTGTTTTAGATGTGCAGAAAAATACCAGAAAGCGAAGGTAGAACGTTTGCTAAGACATCTTCAGGGAGTTATGAATAACTACATATCGCAATATATGGTTCCCAACGTTAAACACAATATATATTTGTTGCATTCCTTCATATCCTTCTAAATTGTGAATGGAATAGAACGATGCCATTTGAAAATTTGAACATAGCGTTATGCTGTGATGGTAAAATTCAATTGTTAGGCTTGATTTAAGACAAAATAGTGTTTTAGTTATTCAGGTCCCGCTTTAAATCTTTCGACAACCCATCTTAGACCACCCCTGCTACTTTCAGACACATTTCTGGTTTTTAAGTGAATTGAAACAAAATGTATGATACATATGTATTAAGCATACTTGTATGTCGTATGCTAGTCGTACACGACTGATTGACAACTGGTGTTGGTTCGGTTACGTTTCGGTTACTTAGCAGTTCGGACTAACAGCCCGATAGAATAAGCACCAGGCTTGCAAAAAGAAAAAAAAAGAAACAAAGGGTGGGGATCGATACGTACGACAAAAGACAAAACTCAAGACGATTCCATTGCATGGCCGCACTCTAATGAGCGAAATTAAATAATGTAAACGATTATTATTCTTGTTACCTTGTAATGTAGCTTAACGAGACTCATACATTAGGATTTCTGTTAGTATTTTTAATAAATACATTTATAATATAACATTCAACACAAGAAAGCGGCGAGCTGGCAGAAACGTTAGCACGCCGGGCGAAATACTTAGCGATATTTCGTCTGCCTTTACGTTCTGAGTTCAAATTCTGCCGAGGTCGACTTTGCCTTTCGGGGGTCAATAAATTAAGTACCAGTTGCACACTGAGGTCGATCTTATCGACTGGCCCCTCTCCAAAAATCTCGGGCCTTGTGCCTAGAGTAGAAAATAATATTCAACACAAGCACAAACATTCACTATGAGAGCGGTGTTATTTGAACACAAAATGTAACAGCATACATGTAACTACAAACATGATTTACATCATACGATTTCCAAATGATGAAAATATATTCTTTCTGGTTTAATTAAGTACTTCTTTAATAATCTTGAAATATTTTTCACATAAAATAATTGTCTTAATTCTCAGTACTAACTATAATATTAGAAGATATGTTACGTCTGTGTAAATAGGAAATCAGATGCGTATATTTCTAAATAACTGAATGTTCTCAATAAATATGTTGACTCAGGAGACTAATTTATTTTTCGCTGCTTTCTGATTTAGGGAACTATTTTATTATCACGTATGTTTATTTGAACTACGCGATTCGCAGAGGGAAAAAAAGAACATAAACAAATACTGATATACACACGTATAAGCAGATACACAGGTATTTATTTATCTCAATACACGCACATAAGCTCTTACATATATATATATATATATATACATGAATACAGACACATACATATATATACCTGTATATACATCCACACATAAATACATTCATATATATATATATATATATATATATATATATATATATATATATATATACATATATATATGCATGTATGTATGTATGTATGTATGTATGTATGTATATATGTGTGCGTATGTGTGTGTTACACACTACCTATGTTTGAAACGTAGTCTTTCTTCGTTTGATTTTACAGTGTTGAATAATCTATGGAAATTTTCCAAACGAGGTAAATTGCTTGACTAATTTTGGCAACGGAACATATATTTAAACTAAAGGATGTACCATATTTCAGTTTCGCATGGAATTTAGGCTCATCTTTGTTGTTCTTTTGTTGAGATTTTTGATGTTTTTCAACCCCGTTTTAGCTACTTTTGTGATAAACTACATTCTTCTCATTCGTCATCTTGTCTTGGCTTCTTAATTTTTTTTTCCAACAGCAGATTGCATTATGCCAAGTTTTCTTTCTGACATCTTTTTCCATCCGCAATTGTAGCGTGTACTTTTAAGGAGTTTTTACAGATATTTTAGCAAGATTTTTTCTAGCTCAATGCTAGATGAAGCAGGGCTGATGAAACGTTTGTTTCTTTGGTCTTTTTTTAGTTTTATTTTTTCAGGGAAATACAAGAATCTGAAAACTTGGAAGTCAGCATAATACTTAGAGAAAAAGCAACTGTATTTCCTATTTACATAAACATTACGTATCTGTTACCATAATGTTTACACGCCGTAGAGTAAGATTATATCGGAATTTAACGTGAAAATTTAGGGTGGGCAGCAACTTCCACACATCTCCATTTTATGTCCTTAGGGCGAGGCCATCTTTACCCGCACATTCTGTAAACGAAATATTTGTAGAAAGGTGTGGGCAATACCTGAACACATATTGCTTTTTTTAAAAAAGAAATTATGGCAGTCTAAGACGACGAACTGGCAGAATCTTTAGCACGCCGGACAAAATGCTAATATTGGTATCAATTAAGGCGGCGAGCTGGTGGAGTCGTTACCACGCGGGGCATAATGCTTAGCGGCATTTTTATGTCTGCCACTACGTTCTTACTCCGAGATCAACTTTACTTTTCATTTTTTCAGGGTCCATGAAGCACTGGGATCGATGCCCGCTGCCCACAAAATTGCTGGCGTTGTGTCAAAATTTGAAACCATTATTTTCATTCTAGGCATTTTGTCCGGCTGACGTTCCGAGTTCTAAATCCATTGAGGATGATGTAGATAAAATAAATGTCATTTGAACAGTGGGGTCGCTGTAATCGACTAAGTCTATCGAAAAAAGGATTATCTTATAGCAGTCTTAATCTCTCTCTTTTAAACAATCTCAAAGGCAGAGCCCGAACTCTACATGGTCAATTAGTATGCTAGACGTTGCAGCAGGCCTTGAATGTGATCTTATTTTCGACAGACTTTTAATTAAATCACCAAAATGTATGGAGGGACAAGATGAAGGCGCTCCCCACCATTTTTCCGCATTGGTTTTCGGTATAATCGTAATGTAGACCATCTGAGAGGCACTAAAAAATGACAATTTCTTTCAAAGTTGTGACGAAACAAAATCTTGGAAAAGATCAACGCCCAGTTCTCTTGCGAATCTACAAACTTCTTTGACGATAGAATACGACTTTGAAACTTGAATTGTTATTATAAAAGAAGGCGGCAAGAAGCACCCAGAATAGTTAACATATCGCAGGCGAAATGCATTTCGCCCATATATACATCCCGAGGTTGACTTTGCTTTCATCCTTTCGGGGTCACCAGATGAACCTCGGGGTGCCGTTGTCGAGTAACGAAACCACATTAACATTTCTAGTCCATGCATATAACTGAAAGGATTATCATTTTAAAATTTATATTATCAATCTTTACCATCATTATTTACAATATTTTGTTGTAATTTATATTTGAGTGTTGGAAATTAATGGATACTTAAACATTCTGGTTAGCAGGAGAGCTTCTATTGTTATTTTGTTACATTTTTTAAAATTATTTTAATATCATTAGGTCGTGATTTGATAACATGTAATTTTCATGCTAGCGAGCTAATTAGATATAATGAGCTAGTTATCTATTTTGCTAAAATATGTTCAAAACTCCTTAGCATTAAGACACAACCATCAGTGGGCAAAGTATATATAACATACACACAGAAACACAAGCTTGTATTTACTTGATGTAAATATACAAACAAAGCACAGACAGAAAAATATATGCGGAAAATACATATATAACAAACATACATATATATGCGTATGTATAGATATGTATATATATATATATATATATATATACGTGTGTGTGTGTGTGTGTGTATACGCATATATACATATATATGTATGC
>NC_142938.1:78656760-78666760 GCF_046866305.1 Octopus bimaculoides | reverse complement strand
TGCACAGTGAAGCTCGGTTGATTTTGAACTCACAATTTAAAGACAGAAGAAATGCCGCTAAGTATTTCGGCTGGCATGCTAACGATTGCGGCAGCTCACCGTCTGAATAATAATAATAATAATAATAATAATAATAATAATAATAATAATAATAATAATAATAATAATAATAATAATAATAATAATAATAATAATAACAATAATAATAATAATAATAATAATAATAATAATAATAATAATAATAAGAAGAAGAAGAAGAAGAAGAAGAAGAAGAAGAATGCTTTCAGATGTTGGTACAAAGCCAGCGATTTTAGTTGGAGGAGGCAAGTCAATTACATCGACCCCAGTTCTCAACTACTAATAATTTTCTCGACCCCGAAAGAACGAAATGACAACTCAGAAAGTAAAGACGGACGAAATGCCCCTAAGCATTAACACGCCGCCCTACTGTTACATAATAATACTGCTTGTCCTTAACATATCTTATGTTCCATGGTCCAAAGATGATAATGATAAATGTGGACATAGAAATCACAAGCCAGTATAAAATATCGATTTGGGACAAAGAACCACATCGAAAATGAACATTTACAATAATGCGTACGTTATTAGTTATGATATTATACTTAAAAAACACTATTGTTTAATACTATATCGTGTATATATATATATATATATATATATATATATATATATATATATATATATATATATATATATATATATATTTATATATATATATATATATATATGTATATACATGCACAAACACAGATACATATATACAAATTCACACACGCTACTCTGGAAGGTTCATGGTGTAATAAATGCATAATAACTGCATATAATATATATTATAATGATATTTATTCTCCGATTTGAAGCGACAATTTTTAAATATGTACAAATGACTAAAAAATGATGAGCTAATCTCAGGCAGAATCGAACTAACAAATCAACTGAAATTAATAGGTGAGGGTTTGGCAAATCAGATTCGTAAAGAGCCATGAAAGCGTCGGTTTGTTAGTTCGATTCTGACTGAAATTAACTCATCATTTTTCAGTCCTTTATTTGTATTGTCGCTTCAAATCGGAGAGTAAATATCTTTCTGATATATATATATATATATATATATATATATAATATTAGGGACAAAATCCAAAATTACAGGTAAAAACTCAATTAAGATCAATTTATAAAAAATTAAAATTAAATTGAGCTTTATAGATAAAATATATATAAAATATATAGTTTTAGAGAAAATAACCAAGTTTCAAGAAGTCATCGATGAAAATCCACTATCAAATATAGAAAAATTAATAATTAAAAGCACAATAAATGAGTATAATATATTATATATTATATTATATATATTATATATATCCTATATATATATACACGTATATATACGTGCATATACACACGCATATATTCATATACATACATAGGTTCACACATGCAATACGCAGACACACGCACATATATCAGATACCGTATGTTTGTAGTTGAAAATCCAGAGGCGGTAGTCTTTCTGGACGAAATAAATATACTGTATTTTTTAAAAAAATATTATATAATTCAGAGCTAAGTGAACCGAAATCGCCTCAAATGTGATCGGAGAGCGATAAATACGTATCTTCATGTTGTTGCGGCTTTCAATATGATATACTTCGAAATATACTCTTCCTAGGGAAATATAACATTAATCCATTACAACACATTATTTATGTGAGTTTGGATTTGTATGTAAGTATGTATGTATGTCATTATTCAGTTTATAACAAGATTTCTGGCCAATAGAGAAAGAAACGGTTTCTAACCTAGATCCAAAGCTCTTTCATTGGAATTTCAACATCAATAACAGGGCACTCCTGTATGTATGTATGTATGTATGTATGTATGTAATGTATACGCAGATTTGTATGTTTTATATATGTATTTTTTCTGCATATAGTTGTATATATAGATATGCTCATATATATTTAAATGATAAACTTCTGGAAATGTTTACAGATGTTTACAGTTCCAGTGTATGTATGTATGTATGTATGTATGTACGTGCAAGAAAGAACCGGTTTCTAACCTAGATCCAAGGCTCTTTCATTGGAATTTCATCAACAACAGGGTATTTTATATGTATGTACGTATGCATGTATGCATGTATGTATGTATGTATGTATGAATGTATGTATTTATGTATGTATGTATTATGTATGTGTAAGTCTGTCTTTAAGGTACCTAAACGCAAACGGATTATACATTTGAAACGCAGTGTAGATCATCTTCACCCCACATAGGACATTCTCTTCAGTTTCCTTGATAAGGTGATTTCAATGCGTGAATTCTTTTGCAAATACAGGAAATCCGGTTTCGTCGATTTACGCAAATATATTGCAACATGATAAGTCTCTGTAGCTTGATATTTCTGATTCAAAATAGCAGATAGTGCTATAGTTGGTATTTTCAAAGCTTCTGCAAGCAAAGTAAATTTGTTTTAACATAAAATGCTATGAACTGAGAAACTGTTGCGCTATTGCAAATCGCCATTCATTATTTATTCTGGAAAATGAATTCAAGATGCAAATCATAAAGGTGAGAGATGTGATGCAGGTGTCTTTTCTTTTAAAATTTCCGTTATTGTACAGGCATCAATGCTATAGAAAACAACACTTTCTGTATATGCTTTGGAAAATAGCAGTTAAATTCCATCACGGTTTGAACAATTTCAAATGAAGCAATGAAGCAATGAATCAATGTTTGCAAGTTGCTTGCCATTTAATTGACGTATTTGCCGAAAGCCATGTAACAGGAACACGAAGATAAGATTATAGCATAGAAATCTTAAAGGAACGGAATGATCCTTTGTGAACATTTGAATATATAAATAAGATCCGAATGTAGGAAATATGAACCCTAGACCTAGGTGGTTCACCTCGCCTATATTTGAGTCCATTTTATATAAAAGCGTCTTAACATGTTAATCTCAATGTCAAATCTCCCGGGCATCACACATTCTTCCGTTTTAAATAGATAGGAAACTTTCAGCAGTGCAGTCCTAGATAAACATTTAGGACAGTTGTGACCGGTATACTGTTCTTCATAGGAGTGGTTCATTAGTGGGGACTTAGAAAATATTACCATCTCAAAATTATTTGCTATAGAATTTTATAGAATTTTTACACATTACTTTCCTTTGATTCCCAAAACTTTTAATCGCCCAATGAAATTTGAAACGTTCTATTCACGTTCCCTGCACAAATCTTTCCCTTCAATCATCATAACCTGGTTTGGGGAACTAATTGTGTTTCTGAAATACAATTTTGTGAACGTTTGAAATTACTGATAGAGTGACCGAATAGTAACTGTTCTCAAAGCAATTATCATTGGTGGTTGATAATGTTTTTTGATGTTCATCTAATTATTGGCTGTTTATCAGAAGAGATTATTGTATCAGTATAGGCGTTCAGCCTTCAAAGTGATTTTGCGCTTTTATTGATTGTGGTAATGTACTTATATCCTTCAATTTATTGTGATGTTCTTGGAACACAATTTAACTTGAAATTATTCAAAGGAAATCCTGTATTTATTGATAGCATCTGTTACTGAAATTAAAGAATATTTAAGGAAAAAAAAAAAATAGTAGTAGAAAACAGATTTCTTTGGTCCTTTAAATTTATTTAAATATTTTTTTTGTGTTCATAACATCCTGTTTCATATTTATGCTATGAAATTAGTAAATTTGATAATTTACTAAAACTTATAATAATTTTAGATATATTCAGGGCTGTATTGTATACGTGAACCTTCAGCTTCAAAGGCGAGGTAAGTCGATTACATCTACTCCGGAGTTGGACTGGTACTTATTTTATCGATCACGAAAGGATGGAAGGTAAAAAGGACCCCGGTGGACTTTGAACTCAGAACATAAAGACGGACGAAATGCCGCAAAGCATTCTGTCTGACGGGCAAACATTTCGACCAGCTCAACGCCTTCTTTTCTGTATTGAATTGTGTAACCATTTTGTAAAGCGTTGCTTCTATTTTGTTCTTAACAGTAAAGTTAATATTGCTCTCTTATTATTTTTTTATCATATTATATTGTTGTTGTCACCGTCATCTCGTTGTCATTTTTGATGTAGTTTTATATAAAGAGTTGATGTTTTAATAATCATCTTTCTTACCAATAATGTCTCTATTTTCTAATTCTGGTCTCTTCATATAAACCAGATGTTTCTGTAGTCGGTACAACTTCTGTTCTTAACTGCTGGCGGTCAATTATATTAATGATTAATACTATTCTTGTTTAACTCTGAAATTCACAACTTTACTAATCAATCAATGGTAGATAAATTGTGTAGTAAATATCCACACAGTTAATGTGGCTATCATGTTAATTTTACTTAATCGAGTCTATATGTGCTGAGGAGATATTTAACTCAAAATAAAATCAATTGTGAAGTGCAATATGCAACAGAATCACAAATACTATAAATTCCACAGAAATAGTATCTACGGCTTGATCCTATCACGCACACAGCACTTCGTTATTGCCTAGACACTTATCTTTCCTTTACTCCTTTTTTTCCAAGCAATAAATAAATAGCTTCAACCTTTTGCATTTCTAAGGAGATGACATTGTAGAACCAATGGTTTCATGCATGTTCTTAAATACTATGATCATAGAAAATAAAAAAGAGTAGTGAAAGCTGTTTAAAATTTCAGTGTAATATTAAAGCATCTAGCTGCCCTCCTCATCTTGAAAGTGGACATCAGTGATACTCTGCTTTACTTGAAAATCCTTGCGATACATTTTGAGTAAGACCTTTCTATCGTATTCTTCAATTACTTTATAGAGTTATCTTTTTAGAGTTATTGTAGTTTTATAGAAACTACAAGCAACGGTAAAAGTTACAACGTTTCGTATACGAATATGTCTATGTAAAGAATGCGATCGGAAACAGAAAGATAAGGAATGGGTGTATATACATATTTCAGGAATTTCTGCTTCTTTTTTAGCACCACATCTAACCCATTAACATCTATGAGCACATTGCTTAAATAAGCATCAAATTTAGCGATGTGACACAGTTGGATAGACCAATACCCATATTAAACACATTCCTAGCAACCTGTACGTACATATTAATTGCTTGTAGCAACGATAATATATTACCAATTATATTAAAGGCATATAAGTCAATACTGTGTCCCACCTGTGTTTCAACATTTGAGTTACTGGCTTTCGATACTCTTACGGGCAGAACACGAGAATATATATCCTCACAAAATTTTAAGATGAATGTCATGAAGCAGGACTAAATTTGGTTAATCTAGTGAGTCTATGAAGAGAACGTGCACCTTCCATGACAGGAAAATATGAAGTGTTTGTTGCACGTATAAAAAGTATTATCAAATCTAGATGCTCCCATTTCTTTTCATTCTATCTTATATCAACAAAATCTCTGTTCTAAATCTATTATTTTTAGCGGCACTTTGTAACAAGTTATAAGTATTGTTAACTACATTCGCGCAAATGCAAAATATCATTATCAGCTTCGTAAAATGCTTAAGTTGGACGATGTGGTATTCAGTATGGATTTACCGTATCATTCTAAAGTACACTGGCAACCGCAGCGGCAGGTGTTGGCAAAGATTTTAACTCTGCTAGAAGAGATAATTAAATATATGAAGAATAGCATCAAAATTATCGAAAGAAGGTTTCTATAGAAACGCTCTGTTTCCGTGTCAAAGCAAAATAACTTGAATATTCCTTTGAAAAGTAAAAGTAAGTTTATATATGATTTGTAACTAAAAGTCCAAACATTTCGAAAGTTGCTACATTGTTTCAAATCTCTTCTGCTTTCAAAGGAAATTTCGGGTGAACATTTTCCCCAGTTAGCAAAGGACATTGATAAACAGGAGGATTTATGTAGTTCCTTTGAAGAATACGCAGTTGTTATAGACTTATTATTTGGAGAATACAATGAAAGGTTCACTAAATCTGAGAATCATGACATCACATTCAAATTAGCATTTGAACCTCACCTGGTTGGTGTTTCCAAGGCTCCTAAAGCACTACAGATGGAATTGTTTGAGCTTTCAGAATATAACCTTTTAAAGTCCGTATTTGACGCTAAGATATATCGATTGAAATATGGAAAAGAAAAATTGCAAGAGAATACGCATACCTTCGGCGACATGTACAAAAGATGCTTTTCTGCTTTTAAATCATTTATTACTGCGAATCTACATTTTCCTGCCTAGCCAAAATCCTGACATCTTTAAGGTCATAACTGACGGATAACCATTCAGAGGATCAGCTAAAACTGCTGCCCTCTATACTGCAGCTTAATATTCAAATATCTTCCCACAAAAAAGAGTCACAAGAAAGTCATTACAAGGTTAGTTAACTTGAGATTTAACGAACGGTTTTCATTTCTATTAGGTTAATTAGTACACAATAGTTATGTTTACAAAATAATGTAGATTTTGAAGAATATCTAATTAAGGTTTCTTGAACCCGGACGTATTTGGTTACAGCTAAATGCGGTCTTCCAAAGTGATAAAGGCCCCCACGCTTGACATAAACCACCACTTTATTTTTTTGACCACGCAAGAAGTTGCATAGGACTTTAACTTTAGTCAAACCACGATTGCAAATACGATGTAGCTTAAACTAGCGTTGCCTAATTACTCATGAGCTAATTCAGGGAAGATTTACAAGTGAATAATTATTTCTCCTACTATAATGTCGGCAGTTAAAAACCATTGATCTAGATCACTAAGTATCAAGCTCACGATTAACTTGAGAACTATATTTGAAATATATTCAAAATCGATTTGAATTATTGGAATATTATTTCTCATTCAGTGTCAATTTTAATGCAGATCCTAAAAGAAAATAGCTACAAGCATTTGCCTTGATTAATTCTAGAGAAATTAGCATTTTGCAAGTCGTCACTGAAAAATAATACTTGAATATTTTATGTAACCTTTCAGACAGCAATTATTATACATTTAGCTTGGAGAAATAGAATCATTAGAATTTCAGTCAATGACATAATGAAATCCCATAAGTCATCTATTTAATCCAAGATGCTGAAAACTAGTGCTAAGAGTGTTAGTAGTGGAATGAAATAACTTGGTCAAATCTTAGTCGCAGTTAACCGAATTTAATTTGATAATTGACTTAAAATCCGACTTTTTAATGGTTATGATAACAACGAGATAACTTCATTTGTTTCTCAAATATACAGTACCAACAAGGCAAATAAGTCATTCATAACTAACAAATATTCTTTTTATAAAGGTTGTTTTCAAATGCTTGGTGTTACTGTAACAAGCCAGTTACGGAATCCTAACTCACTTTCCAACATTATATATGAATCATGAAATAAATTCTTACACAAGACGTGATAATCATCGCAACATTTCATACACTATCCCTGAAAGTGCTACATTTTAAAAAGCATACAAGTGTTTCTATATTGCCTGAAATTTAAGACTTTAAGTATCAAGATTTCCTTAGTGTGAAATGTTAATAATTGACATACGTTTTAACTGATGTGTGTTGTTACTTAATTTTTAGATACAATGCTTTCAACCAAAATAAAATAACTATAACACACCATCGAATTAAATCTAATCGTAGATTAAAGTTTACATGTGTACATAGCAACTATGTGGGTGGTTTATTGTAGAATAAAGATTAAATCTTTGTGTAATGTCACAGCTACAATCTTGGTTAGCAACTGATTTCGGTATCTGAATTTCTGGCACTTATCCTATCCGACTATAATAGCTAAACTAGGTTGTTGGCACTCCGTCGCTTACGACGTCGAGGGTTCCAGTTGATCCGATCAACGGAACAGCCTGCTCGTGAAATTAACGTTCAAGTGGCTGAGCAATCCACAGACACGTGTACCCTTAACGTAGTTCTCGGGGATATTCAGCGTGACACAGTGTGACAAGGCTGACCCTTTGAATTACAGGTACAACAGAAACAGGAAGTAAGAGTGAGAGAAAGTTGTGGTGAAAGAGTACAGCAGGGTTCGCCACCATCCCCTGCTGGAGCCTCGTGGGGCTTTAGGTGTTTTCGCTCAATAAACACTCACAACGCCCGGTCTGGGAATCGAAACCGCGATCCTATGACCGCGAGTGCGCTGCCCTAACCACTGGGCCATTGCGCTTCCATAGCTAATCTAAGTAAGACGAAAAAAAAGGACAATCTGGTGCTTGAGCTTCAGTTTCTTATCGTAAATCTGATTAGTTTTCATCGGTTATGCTTACTGAAGACAAAATTCAAAATATCCGCAACATCAATGTCTGTATACTCGCTGACAGCACCAGCCATAAACCGAACCGAGGTCAGTAAAAAAGCTTTATATAAAAATTATAGATATTATTAAAATACAATAGTATCACTTTCCAGCGATAAGCACCGCAAAGGTTGAATTATAAATTGGAAATAGTGGCACAACGAGGTACCGACGTCTGCTGGAAATAGCAGTCGATAATCGTACGACGCTATGTAAAGCTTCACTGAACGTATAACTTTACATAGAGTCGCGCGGTTATCGACTGTTATTTTCAGCACACATTGGTACCTTGTTGTGCCACTCATATTCGTAAATATATGTATATGTATATATATATATATATATATATATATGTGTGTGTGTGTGTGTGTGTGTGTGTGTGTGTGTGTGTGTGTGTGTGTATACAAATATATATTTATATGCGAATGGTTTTGTTATATATATATATAACAAAACCATTCGCATATAAATATATATATATATATATATATATATATATATATATATATATATATATATATATATGCGAGTAAAAATAAATACAAAAAAGGGTTTTTTTTTTGTATGATTGTGTATAGAGCAATATATTATTTTGTTTAAAAGAGTTCCAACACTGTCTGTTTTTTATGTTTTATTTATATTCCTGCAGAACCAATGTGGGGCATAGAATATGGAATATACAATATATAATATAAAATAAAATAAAATAAAAATGGATGGCACCATGAAATAAAGTATTGAATGTAGATGAAATATTGAGTGCTCAATATAAAGGATCAAATATATAAATATAAATATATAAAGCCGACTCGAGTTTCAGGGCTATTTCCCTTCGTCATGGCCGATATGGGGAAATAGCCCTGAAACTCGAGTCGCCTTTATATATTTATATTTATATACTTGATCCTTTATATTGAACACTCAATATTTCATCTAAATTCAATACTTTATTTCATGGTGCCATCCATTTTTATTTTATTTTATTTTATATTATATATTGTATATTTTATTATATATTGTATATTATATTATATATTGTATAGTCCATATTCTACACCCCACATTGGTTCTGCAGGAATATAAATAAAACATAAAAAACAGACAGTGTTGGAACTCTTTTAAACAAAATAATATATATATATACATGTATATACACACACACAAACACACACACATACAAATACATATGAGAGATAATAAAAAATGTTGTCATGTTTATTCCATCGTTTTGCAGGCGTTCCTTCATCTCGTTACCTATACAATAGATATTAGCTTAACATTAGCACGTACGTAGCATATACACCTAGGGAAAGGCGTGGCTGTGCGATAAGAAGTTTGCTTCTCATCCACATGTCTCCGAGCAAATGATTTCTACTACAGCCTTGGGCCAAGCAAAAACTAACCAGTGGATTTCGCAGACGGAAACTGAAAGAAAACCGTTGTATGTATGTATATATATATATATATATGTGTGTGTGTGTGTGTGTGTGTGTGTGTGTGTGTGTGTGTGTGTGTGTGTGTGTGTGTGTGTGTGTGTGTGTGTAAATGTTTAGCACTTCTGTGTTTGCTCCCGCAATTCTTTGACAGCCGGCGTTGGTGTGTGTATGTCCCCGTAACCTAGCGTTTCAGTTAAGGGGTCAGATAGAATAACCACTAGCCTAAAAACAAAACAGGTGCCGGGA
>NC_142938.1:78574260-78651760 GCF_046866305.1 Octopus bimaculoides | reverse complement strand
AGGCTTTACGGCCAGACACACACACACACACACACACACGCACACACACACACACACACACGCACACACACACATATATATATATATATATATATATATATATATATATATATATATATATATATTTCTTTGTGTGTATATATATATATATAAATATAAATATATATATATTTGAGTGTATGTGTATATATATATACAGATAGATAGATAGATAGATAGATAGATAGATAGATAGATAGATAGATAGATAGATATGATTAAGTTTGGTTGATGGAAACTCTGTTAAAGTGCACCGTAAATTTGTGCATGTCTTTATGTTTGTGTCTGTCGTCGAACGTTTGACAACAGGAGTTTGTTTGTCTACGTCTCAGCAACTTAACGGTTGACAAAACAGACAGATATATTAAATCACAAATTTTAAAATATGAACTGGAATCGGTATATTCGACTTAATTCACTGAAGTGTTTCTCCAAGTTGGCCATAGTGCAATAACTGAAACAGAAAAGAAAAAAACAGAAGAAAATAAGATGAATAATTATATTGAAATCATAAATTCTTGTTTACCAATAACGAACATGCCTCTAAAACTACTTATTAGACTCTCTCTTCATTGAATATTGAAACATCATCCAACGAAAATTGAAGCCAGCATCTGACATTCTAATTTCCTTACTACTTACATCTGTTCTAATATGATATATCCATTACCAACTTAAAATATTCTTTCTTCATACATTTTTCTCTCCTGTTTATTTCATGATTTCTAGTTTAAACGAACAAAATAGCTTATCCTTCCGATTTGTATCTTCCACCTGACACAGCAGAATTTAAAGGCTTTAATCTGTTTTCATCTACTTTCCAGCCATGATCTCATCAATCAACTTCAAATAATTAGGCTCAAAAAGCGATATTTGTGCATAGATGTACATGATTGTATCTGTACATAGACGTGCGCACACACGCTCACACACACACAAACACACACCACGCTTCCATGTGAAATAACTTGTCACTTGATTTCAATGAAATGTGTTAACCAGTCCATTCATTATTTATTAAAATGTCTTATGGGTCGTTAATCAAGTTTATATTTATCTCTCCAAAGATTCAAAGATTATTCTACTTTCGCATTTGCTGCTGTGTTACCAAATGCTTCCATCACTTCTAAAATTACGATCATTCGACGCCAAATTAGTTCTCCCCGAACAATATATTTGTAGTTGTTTGTAAATATTCGAGGAGTTATTACCAATTCCACTCAAAGTCAGAACGTATTAACCACAGCCCGAACGAACGGCTAATATTTTAGGAATGAAAGGCCGCCTGCTGGCTGAACCGTTACCGCACCGGGAAAAATGCTTTCGTCCGTCTTCACGTTGTGAGTTGAAATTCCAGCGACGTTATCATTTCGGAGTCGATAAAATATGTACCAGTTATGCACTGGAGTCGATGTAATCAGCTTACCCCACCCCTGAAATAACTGGTGTTGTGTCAAAATTTTAAACCAATATTTGGCACATGAGTTGAGTTCTACATCCGCAACCCACTGGCTAGGCAGTTTCTCGTTTATTGAGCTAGTCCGCGTGATTTAATTTACAGTAGACTAGAGATACACCTCTCAGTTACTGTAGACTTTAATTTCCTTCTCTACAAGTGATGGTTAATCAAGCTCTTCAAAATCGAATTTATAATCGTAATCTAGTGTTTTCTTGATATTGTTAACCTCACAATTAAGAAAAATCCACGAGGCCTGGGCCATGGAACTGCAGTTCCACCGTTATAAACTTGTTTCACCGCACCGACAGGAAATAATTTTTTCCGATCCTCAATTCTTGACTATTATACATTCATTTCTAAATCGTAAGACTTTGTGAGAAGATTCAGTACAACTGATGTTTACGATGCCGTGATAAATTGGAAGCTCGGAAGTCGGTATCATAGTATGACCATTCCTAATGCCTTTCTTCCGCTTTTCCCTCTTACCTTTTCATTCTCTTTATATATACCTTACTATCCTTTGTTGTCAATCTCCTTTTCTTCGTTTGTATTAAAGGACGTTATTGTCTTTTAAAACATAAATCTGCTTCAGCTCGTTCTGCAGACGCCTGGTGTGTAACAGCGGCGGCTATTTGTGTTGTCAGGCTAAAACGTATGTTTATTAAATTATGCATTTCAATTTATTGATAATGTATTCCACAACAACAACACCCTCTCATTAATATTATTAACATCAGTTTGTATAGTATTACAAATAGAGAGTCGTAAGAAAATAGGTAGTTAGCTTTAAAATCTCTGGATGATTTTTGTTGTTTATAGTTCTGTCCAGTACACCACCATGTTGTTCTTTGGCATGCTGGTAGAGCACCGAGGTTTGTTTTTTGATTATTATAGTCCCTCCAATGTTCGTTTACACGCTCAGCCAAACTTCTTGCCGGCTCACCTATGTATGTCGTGTTTCTTTTTTTACACTCACCATCCATACAGATTATTTTGTAGACTACATTTCTGGCTTTGCAGTTGGCACCAGGACTATTTTTGCACACAATGCAACTCTCCTCAACACACCTTGTTCTTCTGAAGGGATATGTTTTACATATTATTGATCTAATTTATCTCCCTGGTTTTTCTATAATATTTATCCTCATATGGTACTTTTGAGGATTTTTCGAAATCTGCGGGCCAGTTCTCCGTGTGGCGTGGCGTCCACAAACATTACTCCCTGGAACTTGTCGGTATTGTACAACGTGGTCTTTTTGTTTGTTTTGTCACTAATCCTTTGTAGTCTATTCCACTGTTTGTTACGGTATCTAGGTTGTGTTCTATTTGTATCTTTGACAACAATCTCCTCAAATTTCTTGTTAGCTCCTCTGTATACCCGGATTCTATCTTTCTGGCTATTTTTCGGGATACAGCCAGAAAGATAGAATCCGGGTATACAGAGGAGCTAACAAGAAATTTGAGGAGATTGTTGTCAAAGATACAAATGGAACACAACAAACCTCGGTGCTCTACCAGCATGCCAAAGAACAACATGGTGGTGTAGTGGACAGAATTAGCATAGAAATCCTGGCTAGACGCATCGTTGCGACAAATACAGGAGTCGGTCCTCATAACTGAAACGCAACCAATTTTAAACACAAAATACACGTAGATGAGGGCCTTACAATTGCCCATGTGTGCATGTGTTGTTCACACATATGATGCGGAATATGAACGTAAATAAATTAATTAAAAAGTCTCTATCTGATCTGATATAAACAAAATTGTTACAAACACACATATGGACGCACATACTTACCTATAAGCACGAACACATAAGTGCGTGCACACATATGAGCTTGCACACATACGAGCTTGCACACACTCACATGCTCATACCAAACAGTTTCGAAACAACGCCAGAACAATGCCAAAACAACGCCAGATCATATATTCAAAATAAATGGAAGTGGAGAAACAAGTTCCTGAAGAGATTGCAAGAGTGCAATGAAATAATTTAACAAAAACTATATAAATTAATAAAGGACGGAACCAGTGCGTGTGTTTATTACCGGCATAATGCCTCTCCCAAGGTTTAATTGTGTATATATATATATATATATATATATATATACATACATACAGTCATATGTATATATATATATATATATATATATATATTTATATATATATATACATGTGTTTCTGCATATGTATCGCTATATGTATATATATATAACTATATCTATATCTATATATATATATATATATATATATATATACACTCACATTTATATATACATGCAAGCATGCATACATAAATATACGTGCTTACGTGTATGAAGGTGTTGCTTGTCTCTATGTGTATCAACGTGTATGTATAAGTGTTATTATTTATAAATTTGTACCTGAAGACAAACCCATTAATTGCGTTCGCACGTAAAATTGTTGCTTGTACAAAATGTATTCTTGGGGGATTTTTGCCAAAAATACTTTTATATAACCGGTTTTATTGTCTATATTTAGAAAGAAACTTTGCTAAATATAGTTTCTATAAAACCAACCTGTAATAAACATAATTCCCTTTAAGGTATTTACAAATATCTCTATTAGCTTCTACTACTATTTTTTTTAGTATTTTTATGCACTGCCCACACATTGAGAGTATTTTAAACAATTGGTTTCTAAAAACTATTTTGATCAATCCCAAATTGAAAAAATAAGCTCTACGAACAAATGATTGCGACGATAAGAATTTTAACTCGAACCTCTGTGTTTCTGGGTTCATTGTTATTCTGCGGTAACTTGAACAACCGTGTCAATACATGGAGTCGACTCATACTTTATAAGTCTAAGGCGGCGAGCTGGCAAAATCGTTAACACGCCGGGCGAAATGCTAAGTGGTATTTCGTCAGCCTCTACGTTCCTAGTTCAAATTCCGGCGAGGGCGATTTTGCTTTTCATTCTTTCTGGGTTGATAAATTAAATACCAGTCATTACCTTCCCCCAAAATTCCAGGCCTTCTGCCTACAGTAGAAAAGATCATTATTCTGTGAGTCTATGACGGTAAGCTTAGAGAATCATTACCGTGCCGGGAAGAATGCTTGGCAGCTTTTCGTCAGTCTTTAGGTTCTGAGTTCAAATTTTGTCGAGGTCGACTTTGCCTTTAGCCCTTTCGGACCCGATAAAATTAATACCAATTGAGTACTTGGCTCGATGTAATCAACTTACTCCCTCTTTCGAACAAGCTGGCCTTGCGCCAAAATTTGAAAGCAATGTTACTCAGGAAATGAAGACAGGAGGATAGATACGGAAAACAGTCATACACACACACACACACACACACACATAATACATATATATATATATATATATATATATATATATATAATGAAACAAAAACGCATTAGAGGACAGATAGACGATACAAAGGCAGACAGGTTAAACAACAATTACAGGGGGAAAAAATTGACGGGTCATTCGTGGCCTTCTTTCTTCAGTCACGTTACCAGATTTCTTTACAGTTTCGGGCAGTTACATTTGAGATTGTTCAATCCCCCTCCGCCCCACGCAACAAGTATAAGCTAAGAACATTAGATTTTTTGTAAGAAAGCAAGCGAATGCGTACGACAATAAAGACAGAAAATGGAGAACATGTTACACAATTGCAAATACAAACAACAAGATTATAAAAACAGGTGTTGTTTGACTGAGGACGTCCTTCTAATTGTTTTTTTGTCCGCCTCTGTATCGTCTATCTGTCCGGATGTTTTATTGCCCTCTATTGCGTTTTTGTTCCATTCTTTATATTTATATAATCATATAGAGGTGTACGTAACTTTTACTTATTATGTGTGTGTATGTATATATATATATATATATATATATATATATATATATAATAATATTATTAGGGACAAAATCCAAAATTACAGGTAAAAAACTCAATTAAAATCAATTTATAAAAAATTAAATTGAGCCTTATAGATAAAGTATATATAAAATATATATAGTTTTAGGGAAAATAACCAATTTTCAAGAACTCATCGATGAAAATCCACTATCACATATAGAAAAATTAATAATTAAAAGCACAATAAATGAGTATAATATAAAGTAAAGTAAATATCATAAGATAAATATAATAAAAAGATTACACGTGTTTCATAACCAATTTTCAAATAGAAAAGAAATTTAAATCGATTAAAATCAATTGAAATTATCTAAAATAAGTTCTATTCAAAAATATAGCTACTCGTCAGATCGTAAGTAGAACAATAATTAGATATATATCTCAACCAACAATAAGTACCAAATGAATTAATATGATATACTTATTATATAAAGATAGAAAAATTATTTAAAAAATATCATAATATCAAAATAATAACCATTCAATAATCATCCCTTCATCCATAATAATAACATGTATATTATATACAAAAAACATCTTACCTAAATTATCATTGTTTTAAATTATCATTGTTTTAAATACAAGTTGAACGAAGTTTAAGTTTAAAATAATAATGAAGATAAAATTAGTACATATTTAACCGGTGTAATAGTTAAAGCTATACTATTTAAAGCTAAAGACGTTTATTTAATTATGATTAAAGATCAATTGAATAATAGAAAAATACAAGATTATTTATTTCTACAAACGTAATAATAAAAAATATGAATGAAAAAATTATGAATGGAAAAAATTATGAATGAAAAAATTAGGAAAGAAAAAATTATTAAGAATAAAAGGTTAAACTTTATATATATATACAAAGTTTTGATTTAAAAAAAACTTTAACGATATTATAAACTATAAAGATTAATAATTAATCAAATAATATTAATCAAAAATAATCGAAAATATATCAACACTATTCCAATCGAAGTTCTAATATTATGTTGAAATGAAACTATAACTCCTAAATAATATAGTGTTAAATAAGTTATCTATTAAAATAATCTATAAAGAACCAAATGAATAGTATAAAAACAAGAATACATATTATTTTCAAATAGTAGAAAATCTTTAGCAAAGTGAAAACAGTACTTATCCAAATTTTTCCGTAATGAATTACGGAAAAATTTGGATAAGTACTGTTTTCACTTTGCTAAAGATTTTCTACTATTTGAAAATAATATGTATTCTTGTTTTTATACTATTCATTTGGTTCTTTATAGATTATTTTAATAGATAACTTATTTAACACTATATTATTTAGGAGTTATAGTTTCATTTCAACATAATATTAGAACTTCGATTGGAATAGTGTTGATATATTTTCGATTATTTTTGATTAATATTATTTGATTAATTATTAATCTTTATAGTTTATAATATCGTTAAAGTTTTTTTTAAATCAAAACTTTGTATATATATATAAAGTTTAACCTTTTATTCTTAATAATTTTTTCTTTCCTAATTTTTTCATTCATAATTTTTTCCATTCATAATTTTTTCATTCATATTTTTTATTATTACGTTTGTAGAAATAAATAATCTTGTATTTTTCTATTATTCAATTGATCTTTAATCATAATTAAATAAACGTCTTTAGCTTTAAATAGTATAGCTTTAACTATTACACCGGTTAAATATGTACTAATTTTATCTTCATTATTATTTTAAACTTAAACTTCGTTCAACTTGTATTTAAAACAATGATAATTTAAAACAATGATAATTTAGGTAAGATGTTTTTTGTATATAATATACATGTTATTATTATGGATGAAGGGATGATTATTGAATGGTTATTATTTTGATATTATGATATTTTTTAAATAATTTTTCTATCTTTATATAATAAGTATATCATATTAATTCATTTGGTACTTATTGTTGGTTGAGATATATATCTAATTATTGTTCTACTTACGATCTGACGAGTAGCTATATTTTTGAATAGAACTTATTTTAGATAATTTCAATTGATTTTAATCGATTTAAATTTCTTTTCTATTTGAAAATTGGTTATGAAACACGTGTAATCTTTTTATTATATTTATCTTATGATATTTACTTTACTTTATATTATACTCATTTATTGTGCTTTTAATTATTAATTTTTCTATATGTGATAGTGGATTTTCATCGATGAGTTCTTGAAAATTGGTTATTTTCCCTAAAACTATATATATATATATATATATATATATATATATGTGTGTGTGTATATATATATATATATATATATATATATATATATATATATATTCCTTAAATTTATATAGGGTAGAACAAATTATTTTTCTACCAGTGGCTTCGTGTGTATACAAAGTCAATAGACATATTTTTCTCATAAGAATTAGTGTACATTTACACACAAAGAGGCAAGCCATTAACAAGTTGCCTAACATAGTAGAAAGAACAGTCAAAACGTTCAAAACACAGTTAAGAGCAATGTCGTAGGGAATGAAAAATAAAAAAAACATTTACCATGTTTTACAGCCGGACCTAAGGTTTCGAACTTTAATTAGCAAATAAAATAATTTGCAAGGCGAAGTTCTCATCAGCGGATACGCCAAAACATTAATATATAAATTAGAGACCAAATAACACGTGTCTCAACCTTATATGTTATAAATTTTCAAATCCAACGCGGAAGAGCAGTTTCAATCGACCGAAAATAAAAAAATAATCCAATTAAACTTCAGATATTGCTAAAACCATTTCTTAAATTTATATAGGGTACCAAAAAAGTTATAGAAATGTTTTCTAGCAGTGGCTTAGTATGTATGCAAAGCCAATAAACATATTTTCCATATAAAAATTAGTCTACATTTGACTGTTCTTTCTAGTATGTTAGGCAACGTGTTAATGGCGTGCCTGTTCATTGTTTCTTCAGGTGTCGTAGATAGCGATTATTACTTCACTAGTATTCTGTGTTTACGCTCTGAGTTCAAATTCCGCTGCGCTCGACTGTACCTTTCCTCCTTTCGAGGTCGATTAATTCAAGTACCAGTGAAACACTGGGGTCGATGTAATCAACTAGGCACCTCCCCCCAAATCTGTGGCCTGGTGCCTTCAACAGAAAACAAAATTTTTACTTCGCTAGTAGAGTAACCATCAATTTAATAATTTCAATTTAAAATAGTTGTTTTATATATTTCGCGAAGTCCGAGATTTTTTAAATTCTTGTTTGTTTGTAGCCATCTCAAATATTGTACTATACTAGAATTCTTTACTGATGCCATTACCATTTCCACTTTAATGTTTACAAGTTTAATATGCCTATTTAAAAACAGCATAGACAAGGTCGTACGCATTTCACAATTCACCGATATTTATATGCACGTCTGCATGTGATCCATTTCTGGTTTGCTTAAATATAATCATGCACGTTTTATGTGACAAAATAAATATTCATTTAAGGGTGAAATTCAAAATAGTTAGGCACAGGTGGAGGGGAATGCAATTTTGGTGATAAGAATATTAAATAGCTATGATTATGTTCAAATATTCAGTAACTGATAAGAAACATTAATCGTTAATTATCAGGAATTACTTTGATGCATATTACTTTTATTCAAAGGTTCTATGTTTAAATGTACCTTTTGGGTATAGTATCAAAATGTTATTAAGTAAATTACTAAGCTCAGGAAATTGCACACTAGTTGGAGTGGAGTAACTGAAACGGTAAAATGAAACGTGGCCACGTCGAAAGCTCGACAAGTTCTGTAGATGGGAGCCCATTTGATTATCAGTTGTTTCATACATTTTCCTATGAAAACGCAAATAATTAACCCAGTTAATATCTTTGTCAGATACACTTGTGAATAAACATCAACAACCAAATAATAAAGATCTATAAATAAAGATACTTTACATCTGCCCGCGTATTGTGTAGCACATTTGCATCGTTGTATTGAAACGAAGAGACAAGTTACTTCAATGTTATCTATAGTAGTAGTAACTAGCCATACTTCTTGCTGACTCGAAATATACTTCTATAACCACTCAAAATACTGTCTATATTGGATGCTTTAACACGTCTATGATGTGCAGCTAAGTACCTTGCCATGGCCGTGTTTATTGAAGTAGGAGACGTAATAGGATTTCATTAAATAAAAGTCTATATAGACAGTTGGTTCCAATATAAACTCTTTGCTTTCCTGTGCAGCTGACTCCTGTTACCTAACAAGAAAATTTCAATTCTCCTTCAACAGTGAATTGAAAAGTGTGTTTATAATAGGCATTCAGTTAGTTTTGGAAAGTATCAGCTAGATCAATACTGAATCAACTTTTGTCCTTTGATTAATTAAAGTGTTCTTTACACATTTGTATATAAAATGTTTCACAATTATCACAAACAATGATATATCTGATGTATCTGTATCGAGGTGGTCGGAGACGTGTGATTCAGTATGATTTAGAATGATTAAGAATAGTTGCTTATATTTACTATTAGAGATGACGAAGTATATTTGTTATACTCCTGTCTCTATTTCCTCTTCCTATTATCTAAATTATAGTGCAAAACAAGAACGAAAATTTCAATATGCGTGCTATAAACAGGTTAAATGATTACTATGTCTACTTTCATGAAACCAAAGGGAATGACAGTCAATTGTTTGTGTGCTTGCAGACATAACCGTGACTGATGCAGCACAAAATGAACCGTAGAAGTTACAGAATTGTTTGAATAAACAATATTGGTACAGCCGAAAGATAATTCAATAATTAAACGTATTTCATCTTTTAACATGAGATCTAGTAATTAACAATAACTAATTTATATTTATGTTTATTTAATTATTTTTACATGTATTAGCAATGATATGTCTCAAGTTTTTTTTTAGGAAGTGGATAACATTTACATTTGCAAAATATTTTTTTATATTTGGGAAGAGTTATAAATAAAGGGTACAAACAAGCTCAACAGTTGTTACTTGTCTATATTTCACTTTTCTTTCTTTTTAAGAACATTTGTCGTTTGTTGATGTCCCCACCAAATCTAATGTAGCATATTTTACATTTGAACGTATATGATTTTGCAAGCATGTGTTCCAGTGGAAAGATGATCTGCTTCAAAATTATGAGCAATCTACAGACTGGTCAAGTGAAAATTACTTTAGGGATTATAGACAATTATTTACTCTTTACAAATAATGAAAGAAAATATAGAGAATAACAGGTGACTGTGTTTGTAGGAGTTTATCAACGGCAACACTTCTCAGCTATAACAATGTTGATTTCAATACACAGCTTCAGATCAAAGTTCATAAAGAACTTTCAAAATCGAAAGATGTACAAAACATTTTTTCGCTCATCATATTTTCTAAATTTTATTTTCTAAAACAGTTCTCTCAAATCTACCCACATTCTCTGTGTGACTGACTGAAATGACTTAGTGATAGCTTCTACAACACAAGGTATTCCTCTCACTTTACAACTCACCAGAACGCTTTAGAATTTAGTGGTCTGGCATATTTTCAACGTCTTAGATTGAAATGACTGATACATCTGATTTTCAATAATTTCAGGTCATGGGTAAATGACAGCGATTATTTACCGAACTAAATTGCAACGTCGTGAAGACATCTTTAAAAAGAGAAGCAATTTACATTATAAAAACATAGGTCAGCACGTTATCTAAACTATTTTTAGAGTATTTTTACAAAATGTTTTCATGTTTTTAGTTTTTTTTCCTTTTTTGGTTCTGAGACTCGACTAATTATTTTCAAACATCTGCTTCCTTTACTTTACATTCAAATTAGATACTTCATTTCCCTAAAATTTACTAATATACACATAAATATAATTCATCTACCATCTTGCTTTATAAAAGCAAATTTTCTTTTCTTTCAATACAGAATCATTAGCACATCGAACAGAATGCACAACGGCATTAGCATCAGTCTTTACATTTCCGAGTTCAAATTCTGCTGAGGTCGACTTTGCCTTTCATCTTTTCGTGGTCGAGAAAATGTGTACCAACCAAGTACTGCGATTGATGTAATCAATTTCCCCTCTCCTCCAAAACTGCTGGCCATGTGACAATATTTGAAACCATTGTTACTATTTCTAATTTACTTGCATTTTAATTACAAGTTAGTTAAATCTTTAATGATGACTAAACTCATATCTGTTACTTATGCATTTTCCTTCATTATAGTGATAACATTAAGCAAAACAGTAAATGTATTTATAGATGTCTTAATTTAATCAGTTTCGTCGTTTTTCTTTATTTCTTCCCAACTATCAAAATTTCGTGAAGCTATAAAATATTCGATGCGTAACAGCAAAAAGAAATAAATTTTTACTGCCGAAATGTAACACGTTTCAAATATCATGCAATTTAATTCTCATGTGCTGCAATATTAACTGCAACCAAAATAACATTGTCAATAAGTCTACAAGAATTTTCAGTCTCATCTTCCAAACCGGCATGAAAATGTACTTTTAGAATATGATATAACTGTGTATTGGCAGGTTAAATTCATATGTCGGTGCAGACAATGTATAGAAAATTGTTACCATTATTATTTGGCGTCATAAAAGCAAGCGGTGAATTTGATGAATTATTAGAATGCGGGATAAATTACTAGTGATATTGGTTCCGGTTCTGTAACGAACTGTGTTCAAAGTCCGCCGAAATCACCTTTGATGTCGCGCCTGGTTAAAATAAATATCACTTAAGCACTGGAAGCGATATATTTCGAAATTGCTGAGCAATTGACAAAACATGACACCATTATGTTGTGGTTGTTGTCGTTGCTGCTGCTGCTGCTGTTGTTGTAGTCGTCGTCGTCGTCGTCGTCGTCGTCGTCGTCGTCGTTGTTGTTAGTAATATTTCAAGAGCTGGAGTAACCTTATGTATTCCCAGTGTAGCTTACTCCATCGCCTAGCAAACAATGATTATATTGTTATTAAAATGGCGGGTAAACAAGGCGCTATTTGAATAATGGACAAGGTCGAGTACATTTCAGATTGTCGCAGTCCAATGACCGAAACAAGTAAGCGAATAAAAAATAAAAGAACTGACATAGTTTGTCCTTAATGCTTGTCCTTATGCTGCTCATATAAGTACTTCTGTTTCTATCTTAAGCTCACTCCCGCCCATTCCTAGCTACAGATATTCTGCATCTGTTTTGATGGTCGTATCTCTTGCAAACTGACCGTACATTCTTTTCTCCTGCCGTGCACTTTTTGTGTTCTTTTCAGCTTTTCTTTCTTTACACAATTAACGCATGTTTCTTCACATGTTTCAACAATGGTTCCACAGTATTTTTTATATACCTCACTAAGTTGTTTCCGTCTGCTTCGATACAATCCTGACAACTGATCAAGCCTCTCCCACCCCTTCTTCTGGATACGTATAGCCTATATGTGTCACTCTTAGGGTGGATGTCTCCGCGCTCTGTCAATGTGTTCACTGTTTTCGTATCTATGTCCATCAGTTCATTTTGTTGCCACTTTCTGATTCCAGTTCCATACCGAAGAGATGCTTGGATTTTATTCCAACGTGTTAATTTTGAGTGCAACATCAATCTTAGTCTTCAGAAATACTCCATCCTCAGTTGCTCTTTCATTTCTTTCTCCTAGATTTCCTTGAACCCTAATATGCCAGGGTATTTGTAGGTTACTCTATCCTTGCTATGGACTGTACCGTGCCTCTTTTCATGTACATCATACCACACCACACTACCATTCTAATATCAGCACTAAAACAGTGTACCGTGTTCACCAAAAGAACTCACTTCTGCCTCGTCTTTGCCATACAGCTTCAAATCATCCGTGAAAAGGAGATGGTTGACTATTTAAGAGTTTCCCTTTAGCTTATATCCCAAGTTCATTGTCCTAAGTACCAACGTCAGTGGGATCATGTTGAGAAGAAAAAGCAACGGAGATATGCTATCGCCTTGGATAATCCCCCTTCTCATACCCGGGATTTGTCCGTAAGATGTCAACTTAGATTTCCACCCTACCATACTTCTCTTCAGAAAACGCGTTACATTACTTGTAATTCAAAACAAATCTAAGCACTCAATTATCCACAAAAGTGTAATAATATGATGAGCTTTGCGATAATCAATCCAGGCCATTCTCAAATTTCTTTTCATTCGTCTACAATTTTGAATTATCATTTTTTCCTTGAATAACTGGTCTTTGGCACCTCTACATCTCCTCCTACAACCATTTTGCTTCGTCGTTAACATATCGTTACATCCATAAATCTGTACAGCTCTTCTACAATTCCCCCGACAGTAACTTCCACATTAATGGGACACAAGAAATTGGCCTGTAAATATCGGCAGCATTTCTTTTGATGCTTTCTTCAGACACAACACAATTCATCCTTTTGTCAGCCAGCTCGGGATTTCTTTTTCTTTTTATATCGAACAGGCGTACGTTCAGGCCGAAAACAACGGACGGAGCTCCGTAGCTTTGAGCTCGAACGGGCGTACGTTCAGGCCGAAAGCAACGGCAGAGCTCCGTAGCTTCGAGCTCGAACGGGCGTACGTTCAGGCCAAAGCAACGGACGGAGTTCCGTAGCTTTGAGCTCGAACGGGCGTACGTTCAGGCCAAAGCAACGGACGGAGCTCCGTAGCTTCGAGCTCGAACGGGCGTACGTTCAGGCCAAAGCAACGGACGGAGCTCCGTAGCTTTGAGCTTGAACGGGCGTACGTTCAGGCCGAAAGCAACGGACGGAGCTCCGTAGCTTTGAGCTCGAACGGGCGTACGCTCAGGCCGAAAGCAACGGACGGAGTTCCGTAGCTTTGAGCTCGAACGTACGTGCACGCGGCACGAACGGACGCACGTGCAGTTCGTTATCGCCAGGGGGGACGTACGTGCACGCGGAACGAACGGACGCACGTACCGTTCGTTATCGCCAGGGGGGACGTACGTGCACGCAGAACGAACGGACGCACGTACCGTTCGTTATCGCCAGGGCGGACGTACAATAAATTGAGCACCATCGGGGCCTGCAGTTTTTCAATTGCTTACCTTTTTATCATATTTCTGATACTGTATTTCGAAGTGGATAACCCCTTGCTGGAGATGAAAAGCCGGTTGCTTCTGGAAGCAGAGCCACTCAGTACCAGTGTCATGCTGTTCTTGCTTATTTCATTTCATACGCCAAACTGTCGACTTTCATCAACATCAGGAACTATGCTTTCACGTTCTATATCATCATTAATTTCTTGATAAAATCTTTTTTGGCCGACTCTAAACAATAGGTTTTGTCGGTATTATTCAATCCGTTGTTCAAAGCGATGTAGTTTGTTTCTCGGTAGGATGCGCTGCATCAGTTCTTCAATTACAACATTCAGACTTATTGTATCAACACCATACATCTTCGATTTTTCAAAGCTGTGGTCGTTCTTCAATTCTCATTTTCTTTTCCTGACAGGTATTAACAGCTACACTTTTCAAGGTGTTTCTATCTTCTTAAATTCTCCTTTTCCATCAAGGTTGTTGATTTCAATTCGCCGATGTTCTGATCTCAATCGGACTCCATTCCATTCTTTCTCCCACAATCCTACTTGCAACCTTGGTGAGTTTATTTGCTTGTGTGATGGTCTTTGTTTCTTTATAATGATGACGATGATAATAATAATAATAATAATAATAATAATAATAATAATAATAATATTTTTCTTCTTTTTCTTCTTCTTCTTCTTCTTCTTCTTCTTCTTCTTCTTCTTCTTCTTCTTCTTCTTCTTATTATTATTATTATTATTATTATTATTATTATTATTTTATGTTTGACTTTTGTTTTGCATTTGTACAAGTTGGATCCAAGTCTCACCCAGAGACCTCAAGAGACAACAAGTTAGAAGTTCATGTAGGTGTTATGCCTAGGGTACCATATATTTGGATTTGTACAGTTTTGTTCAAGTGAATGTTTAAGAAACCATAAGAAAATTATGTTTGCTTTAAAATTTGAGATCACATAGACAGTATTTTACGTAGGATATGGGCAGTTCCCATGAGCACTATCTTTTGGACTTCAGCCATTTTGGGGTTTCCTGGAATCTGAGCTAGGTAGTAATCAGCCCGTTTCGCTGTCATTCCCAGGGCACCTATGACAATAGGTATTGTTTTCGTCTTCAGATTCCACATTTTGCTAATTTCTATTTCAAGATCTTTATATTTGCTCAGTTTTTGGTAGGTCTTGACAGATACGTTTATATCAATTGGGACAGTCATATCAATGAGGAGGCATGATTTTTGTCTGAAGTCTTTCAGTATGATGTCTGGCCTATTTGCGTCTATCTTTCTGTCAGTTTGAATGGTGAAGTTCCAGAGGAGTGCAATGTGATCATTTTCAAGTACTGGGGGTGGTTTGTGTTCCCACCAGTTTTTATCATGGGGCAAGTCCAGGTTTTTGCATATTACCCAGTGAATATATTGTGCAGCTCTATCATGCCTGTTGAGATACTCTGTAGGCGCAAGCAGACTGCACATGGAGACAACATGATCGATGGTCTCATTTTGTTGTTGGCATATACGACATAATGGGGAGCTGCCGTTCTTTAATATGTTGGCCTGGTAGTTCTTTGTAGGTAGGCATTGATCTTGGGCTGCTATGATAAACCCCTCTGTTTCTGATTTCAATCCAGAGGCCATTAACCATTGGTGGGTAAGGGCTTTGTCAATATCTGCATTATTCGCTCTCTTTGGGTATTTGCCATTGAGAGGTTTTCCATGCCATTTTTCAGTCATAATAGCTAAGGCAGCAATTTTAGCACGGGTTTTCAAGCGCTTAGCTTTTTCTGTAGGTGTTTCTAGTTCGTCTAATTCTTGAATTTGTTGCAATTGGAATTCACTTAGATATTCCTTTGCCTGTTTTGTTACTGAGTAAGATGCCTTCTTGCTTTCATATTTTAAGACAAGTTTTAGCATCCAGTCCTCAGAGTTTTTCATATAGGTGTCTAGGCCAATTGTGGCTACCTTCATTGATAATGCCAGCTGTAGTAGTCCTCGACCTCCCTCTTTTCTTGGCAGATAAAGACGTTCTATATCTGCCTTAGGGTGGTGCATTCTATGCATTGTCAACAGTTTTCGTATTTTTCTGTCAACATTACATATTTCAGTAATTGACCAGTTAACGATGTTGAAACTGTAAGTCACGACTGGTATGGCTAGAGCATTGATCGCTTCGATCCTGTTTCTCGCGTTCAGCTCTGTCTTCAGTATTGCTCTCACCCTGCGATAACATTCTCTTCTGATCCTTTCCCTCATCACTGAGTGCTTGATATTGTCCCCTTCAATTACCCCTAGGTATTTGTAGCTCTCCGCTGGTTCTAACTCTTTTATGACATTTTGCTGGTCAAGGTTCACATTAGATGTATTTGTCATTTTTCCTTTGATAAAGATAGCTTTTGCACATTTATCAAGGCCAAATTGCATCCTGATGTCATCACTGAATTGTTTAACAATCGCTAGTAGGCCTTTGAGTTGTTGGTCATTTTTTGCAAAGAGCTTTAAATCATCCATGTAAATGAGATGATTTATATTTTTATCAAATATTTTATAACCATACTGTGCATCATTGAGCAATTTTGAGAGCGGTATTAGGGCTAGACAGAAGAGGAGTGGTGATAGTGAGTCACCCTGGAAAATGCCACATGAGATTCTTACATCTCCAGCATTTAGAGATTCATTGTCATTGTTCAACATCAGTGTGGTTCTCTATGATCTCATACTTACAGATAAAAAGTTTCGCAGAGTAGGAGCTATTTTATACATTTCCAGACATTTCCTAATCCAGCTATGTGGTAGGCTATCAAAGGCCTTTTTATAGTCTATCCAAGCTATTGACAAGTTTTTGTGTCGCTTGTGATAATCTTCTAAGATCATCTTATTGATGAGTAGCTGATCTTTACAACCATAAGATCCACGTTTACATCCCTTTTGCTCATTAGGGAATATGCTACTTTCTATTAAAAAACTATAGGTGTACTCGGTTAGGACAGATGTTAGCGTCTTATACATTGTTGTTAAGCAGGTTATGGGGCGATAATTTTTTGGTTCGTTTGTTTCCGCATTTTTTGGAAGCAGGAATGTTAAACCATTAACTAGCCAAGAGGGCATCAAACTAGGATTTTGCAAAACATCGTTGTAAAGTTTTGTTAGCAGTTCATGGCTTTCTGGGAAGGCATTCAACCAGAAGTTAGGAATTTTATCCTTTCCTGGAGACTTCCATTTGCTTGACCTCCTGAGAGCAGATCTTATATCTTCTACCCTGACCCCCTCCCACTTTTGCTCCTCTAAGGAGTCTAGGTCTGTAGCTATTCTATCAATCCAAGGGGCCTTTTCATTGTGTGTTTTATCTTCTGCCCAGATTTTATTCCAAAATTCTTGCACTTCTTCTTTTGATGGGACAGACTTTATTGTTACTGGTGTTTTCCCTATCTTCCTGTAGAAATTTTTGGGGTTATTTTTGAACATGTTATTATCTCGGAAGAATTTAACACGCTTTTCATACCTTGCTATGCGGGCAGCTTTAGCACATACCTTTTGCTTGATGGTTTCTATGGTGGCATCAATGTCAACTATGGTTTTCATGTTATATTTTTTCTTTAGTTTTTGGGTCTTTGTAGGTTTGATACTCTTGTCAAATTTAAGGTTTTTCAAACATTCTATGTCAGATCTAAGCAGCTTAATTTGGTGTTAATATTATTATTATTATTATTGCCTTTGCACAGCTTCTAATGCTGGAGATGTACTACAGTGTCAGCTGTTTACTATCAGTGAACTAAGGTAATACCTCTTCTTTTTCGAGAACCTTCCGGAGTATTCGAGCGGTTCCGGATCCCACAGGATATTTGCATTATTATTATTATTATTATTATTATTATTCCCAATGATATCCCAATGATATCCCAATGATATCCCAATGTGATATTCCCAATGATATCCCAATGATATCCCAATGATATCCCGACGCTGTATGGGCTCCGTAAGGACTACAAAGTAACAACTAATCCTGTAGTGGGACCACCAACAAGACCAGTCTGTGGAGCGAATGTCGCTAGTAACTACAGGATCTCCTACTTCCTCTCAATGATCATACGCCCCATAATCCAGATGTCACCTGATGTCTGTGACAGCACGGAAGATCTCCTCAGCAGGATCAACGACTGCAACAACACTTGCAACCTGACAGGGTGTATAGTGGGTAGCATGGATGAGGTATCACTATACCCATCTATCGACGTGGACTTTGCAGTGGAAAAGTGCGTGGAAATGATCAACGAGAGCGAAGTAGAGTTCCAAAAAGTCAACACAGAAGAACTGGGCCTCCTACTTAGATTGACATATGACGATACATATCTAGATAGATACGACCTTAGAGATTTCTGCCCTAGTAGACGTCTAAGAGGTAGACCACCCACAATTACCTCTATGGCTAGGAAGACCCCTATAGAGAGATGGAGTGGATGGACCAGAGCCATACGGACCCCCACTAATATCCACCAGGTAAAGAAAATGATCGCACATGCACTAGGAGCTAGTATAAAGGTCACCCTAAAAGGCCACACCTTTAAATTTAACAACAAATTATACGCCCAGGACGAGGGGGCAGCCATCGGGGTTAGTATCGCCGGTGATGTGGCCAATCTTTTCATGGTATGGTGGGACAGAAGGCTTAAGGAACGCCTGACACAGAACTCCATACTCGTGAATGTGTACTCTCGATATGTCGATGATATCAACTTAGTGGTAAAGACACCCCCACAAGAGAGTACCCCTGAAATAGAAATAGAAACTAAGACTATGGAGAGCATCCAGCAAATAGCTAACTCCATCCACCAGAGTATTAGAGTTACGATAGACTACCCTACTAAACACCCTAACCATAGATTACCTGTATTAGATACTGAACTCTGGCTAGAAACTAAGAACAATAAAACCAGAATCCTCCATTCACACTATACAAAACCTATGGCCTCCAAGTACCTGACCCACCGGAACTCGGCTATTGCGGACAATGCCAAATTCAACATATTGATGGCAGACCTCGTCAGAGTAATGCGAAATGTCTCCTGCATGTGCGACCCTACAGAATTAAAGAGACATATACAACATTTCGTCCACCGCATGCAGTTCTCGGGTTACAGCCATAAAGAAAGGATCAGGGTTTACAAAGGAGCTATGAAGAAGTTTGAAACAATCAAACGCAACGATAGGAATGGGATTTGCCCACTCTATAGGAGCAAATCATGGAACACCATAGAAAGAACTAAGAAGAAAATAGGGAAGGCAAGCTCATGGTACAATAGCCACAAGTACCAAAGCGTCATGTTCGTCGACACCACCCCTAGAGGCGAACTGGCGTACCGCTTTAGAAGGGCCCTAGACAAACTTAAGCTAAGAATTAAGGTTGTTGAAAGGCCAGGCAACCCTATCAAATCCCTTATCAGTAGAACATACCCTTTCAGTAGAACCCCCTGCACTGATAGGAACTGTATCGTATGTAGATTTAGCCCACAAACGAACTGCAAAACCAGAAATGTGGTCTATAGTATAAGATGTACAGAGGGACGATGCAGAAATAAGACAACGACATATGTAGGCGAAACAGCAAGGAGTATAGGGGAGCGGGCAAACGAACATTGGAGGGAACTTAAGGAAGGGAAGAACTCATCAGTTCTGTACCAGCACGCTGAGCAAGAACATAGAGGCTCAATCAACAACATAGAAATTAAAATCTTATCTACACATAGCAGTGATGCAGCACTTAGACAAATTACTGAAGCTACACACATAATAGAAGGGAAACCTAGCCTGAATAGGAAACTAGAATGGAACACTAACATACGCCACTAACAAACCACAGCATGTGACAACATGTTACCCATAAACCAATAATAGGAACAAAGTATAATACAATACATAGATAAACAAATGGAATTAAATACTACATACGTTAACAAAATTTAATTAAACACATTAAAAATTTAAAAAAATAAAAAACACACACACACACACATGAACATATAAATAAATAAAAACTAATACAAATGAACACGTATTAACAGAGAATATAGGTGATACAGACACTCCCCATACACACATGCACTTACAAAAGACACAGACACATTGAAGGACACGCATGCGTAGACACATACAATAGGAATACAAAATACAAAATGGCTGATAGTTAGCAAGGTGAGACACACATAAGAAAGAAGGAAACAAAGGACCACTGATGAGGTCACAGAAGTGTGACGAAAGAACTCTGGCCGAAATAAGATTAAGATTAAGATTAATGTAATATAAAGCTGAAAAAAAAAAAATTAACACCAAATATACAGTGCGTGTGTTTTATTGGCTAAACTGGCAATATGACCATCCCCAAGTACAACAACATTATTATTATTATTATTATTATTATTATTATTATTATTATTATTATTATTGTTGTTGTTGTTTTTGTTGTTTTTGTTGTTGTTATTATTATTATTTATTATTATTATTATTATCATTATTATTATTATTATTAAGAATTATGCTAACTTTTTTTTTATTGAAAAGCATTCAAGAAATGTAATAGAATTGTAATAGAATTATGTTAGGATTAAACTGGAAGTGATAACGTAAAAGTAAAAGGAATTATCCATCATACGAACACAAACATTATAAATGAACAATTTGATAAAAGCGACGATTACATACATGGTAAATGGATTATTCTTGAAAGACGTCACAAGTGGGAATTGAGATGCAAGAAACATGGTGGAATAGAATACACGGAGATACAAAAATATTAAGATCTGAGGTAAATTTATTAGGAAGACACAGAAATGGTCAGCTGAAATCCCACGTGGAGTATGTTGATTTAAAAAGAAAACCTAGCTTAAAAAGAAGAGATGTAACAAAGGTAAAACGGTAGAATATGAGTTGATAAAGGATGTGGTAAAGACATTCGACATCAAATAACCCGAACAAAAAATAACGTATTTAATATGGTTCTAAAAGGCATGTATATACATGTGTGTGTGTGCGTGTATTTGTGTATTTGCCTGTCTGTGTATGTATGTATATATATATATATGTGTGGATGAGTGTATTATATGTGTGTGTCGGTATATATATGTATATTTATGTATATGTGTGTATGAGTTTAAGTATTGTGTGCGTATGAGTGAATGTACCTGTGTGTGTGTGTGTGTGTGTGTGTGTGTGTGTGTGTGTGTGTGTTTAAATTATTTAGGTGGCTATTCGCAATTTACAACCGAAAAGCAACAATTATAGTCGTCACTTTAGTGATGAGACAATATATGTGTATATATATATATATATATATATATATATATATATATATATATATATATAATGTATGTATATACATGTATATATATATATATATATACACATGTATATATATACATACATACATATATAAATATATATATGCATATATATATATATGCATATATATATGCATACATATATATATATGCATATATATATGCATATATATATAAATATATATATATATATATATATATATATATATATATATATATATATATATATATATATATATATATATATATGCATATATATATATATATATCAATATAATATAAATTAACTACCAACAAAAATAATTGGTAAGCTAACTCAAAAAATCCTCACCAAACTATCAGAAATAAACGACCGTGAAGGTATGCAGACTCTTCAAGAATCGATCCTTTTGGTTATATTAATAATAATAAAGGAGTTACGACGCAAAAACGCATATATTCAAATGAACATATTTATCTTCTTCAATATATATTTCAGTATAAAGAATTCATTAAGAGACTTAATAAATCAAAATTTCTTTGCACATCATTCAGGAATAAATATAACATCAGAAAAAATACATTCGGTTTAAAAACACAAACCGTTCATGGCGAAAAAATTCACAATTACAAAAACCGAGCAAAATTTTTAAAGTTTTAGCAAAAAGAACGCTATTACCCACATACAGGCATCCGCGTGTGCGCCCGTACACACACGCACAAACGTTCATGCGCGCACACACGTTCATGCGCGCGCACACGTGCACGCTCACATGCATATGTATGCATACACAAACAAGCAAAGTTCACAAGTCATAAATACACACACACACACACACACACACACACACATACATCCATATATATACATATATATATATAAATAGAAAAATATATTAAAAAAACCTCATTTTAAAATATATTATAAAATTATATATACATATACAATATATATATATATTGTTTCGTCACTAAAATGACGATTATAATTGTTGCTTTTCGGCTCTAAATTGCGAATAGCCACATAAATAGATTACACACACACATACATACATACATACACTCATACACATACAGGGGATGGACAAAATAACAGACACATCTTAATATTTCAAACAAATTTATTTTTATATGGAGTAGGACCGCCCTTGGCAGAAATTACAGCTTGAATTCTACGAGGTATGCAATTTTTGTCCATTCTTCTGCTAAAATAGTCTCCAGTTCTTGTAGTGTTGATGGTGGAGGATATCGACTCTTTACTTGTTTTTCGAAAATGCACCATAAATGTTCAATAATATTGAGATCTGGGGACTGTGGTGTTCAACTTTACTAGAATTTTCCTCGTGCCATTCAGTAACAAGTTTAACTGTGTGAATTGGTGCATTATCATCCTGAAAGATTGCATTTCACTTCGGAAACAGTTCTGCAACCATAGGATGAAATTGATCTGATGAAAGGCTTAAATAGTCTTGACTATTAATTCTGCCATGACGGAGATGTCCAAACTATAGGCCCCCAGATAAACACATATCCTCCTCCATGTTTAACAGTTGGAAGAAGGCAGTCTGGGTCAAATGCTTCTTTTGGCTGTCTCCACGCATATACTCGGCCGGTTCTCGGAATAAAGTAAAGGCTTCCATTACTTTCGAGACAGTACTTCTTGATATACCAAACAATTCGGCTGTTTTTCATTACGCTAGCGTCTGCCATAGGAGCACCAACGATTTGACCTCTTTGAAAGTCTGATAGATCTGTCATTTTAATGAATTTTATTTGCCTTTTTCTGATGATATCTGAAAAGAAACGGCAATTTTATCAAAACATATTAAGCAAAACTAATAATAAATAAATAAAATACATAAAGATAAACAAGCTTGTGACGGTTTTATAGATATTTTAAAATTATGATGCTATGATGCTAGGTGCTTGCATTATTTTGTCCAGCCCCTGTATATATATATATATATATATATATATATATACCGGAGTAAGCACATGAAATGTGCAACAAGGTGGAAATATATATATATACACACAAAGATTGGTGATACTGTAAATGAATTAAGAAAATTCTGATTTTCACTTCCTAAAGTGGCTCAGCTATGACGATATTGCTTCAGTTTCATCACATTGTCTATCGACGTACTTGCTACATAAATTATCTAAGACTATAGTGTGTCACATGAGCGTGACTTATGTGTTATATCTAGCTTGTCTAGTAACCACATTGGAAAACGAATTCGCACCGTCATTTTCAATTTCACTTCTAATTAAGAGTGCATAATACATTATTTTGTTGGTGGTATCTTAAAGATGTAATATAGGATATTAGGTTAATAATTACTATCTGTGACCACAAACATATTTATTCAAATAAAACTCGAACAGAATGTCGAATGAATATTGCCGAAAAAAAGAACATTTTGCAATGAATATTCAATATTATTGCGCAAGACAACAGCTTAAAAACAATATATTTGATGGCAAAAATGTTTGCTAAGCTAATCAGGAAGATATTGGAATATGAGACAATTGAATTTGTAAAGTCAACTTGTATTATATGAAGTACAAGCCTGTGTGCCAATGTCGGCGGGGGAAGATATCCAAATTAATTTCTTTGGATACTGGCGTTATAACCTGTAAATTAAATTTATAGGTTATAGCCGTCATGTATCGTTACATAGGTATGACTTCGAGTGTATATGAGAGAGTTCCATCTGAAATACTGTAAAAAGTCTCATCAATAATCTTATTATATATAAATGTGAATCCATGCAGGCTTCAAGCTGTAGGCTACAGCTTACTCCCGGTAGCTGAATTCCTGCATGGCTGCACACCTTTCTAATGAGTTTACAGGTTATATGACTTCTTGAAATTTGTTTATGGTGTAGACAGTGAAATTGTAATCTATAAACATTAGAAAAAGTTGGTAGTTAGAAAATATATCTGGAGGAATTATGCAAATTAGTAGAATATGTTTAAAAAAAATACATATTACAAATGTAAATATAAATTTTTACACTTTCACATACTTTCTTTAGAAGAATGTTTTCTTATTTCAAAATATTTAATTGGATCAGTTATGTAAATTAAATAAAATGATTTTGGAAAAACAAAACATGTTTATTCAAGAAAATAAAAAGCGTATAATTTGTTTGGTTCTATGTTCATTTATTTTACTTGTTTCAGTCACATGATTTGAGCCATGCTGGAACTACACCTTGAAAAGTCTAGTCGATTCCAGTACTTTATTTTCTAAGCCTGGTACTTATTTTATCGGTTTATTTTGCCGAACTGCTAAACAGCAGAGATGTAAACAAACCAGCATGGTCAGGCGGTGGTGGGAACAAGCAAAAACACAAAGATATGCACATACGTAATCTCACACACACACACACACACACACATACAAACACACACACACACACACACATAAACACATACACATATATACATATATATATATACGTACACATATATTATTTGTGTGTATATACATACATATATGTGCATGTGTGTGTGTTTTAGATTTACTTCTGTGCTATGTCCACCTCCATGTTTTATATAGAAAAATTTGATTTGTATAGATCTCTAACCTCTTTTCAACTGTATGTATATATATATATATATATATATATATATATATATATATATATATATATATATATATATATATATATATATATATAGGACTAGCTTCTTTTAATTTCCTTCTACCAAATCCACTCACAAATCTCTGGTCGAGCCGAGGCTACAGTGGAAGACACCGACTTAAGATACCAAACGGTGTAACTGATCCTGAAAACCTTATGGTTAGGAGGCAAGCAACGTGCCACACAGCCACGCCTTGTTTATTTATCTATTTATTTATTTGCACACTTTTGTGAAGCTCATTCGAACCATCTTCTGAATGTTTTGGATGAATCGCTTCAGAGTTAATCAAACCCTCCTCTTAATCTATTGTAGTTATCAATACATCTGGGCAATGCCAGGCACGTCTTACAGTAGCATAATAATTCTAATATTGAAAGAGTTATTCGCTTAATAGATAGAATCACACATATACGTGTAAATATGTATGTTGATTCACCATCTAACGTGAAATATGTCTGCAATACATTTACATTTTAATGGAAACTGGAAAAGTGCTAAATGTGTAAATATAGTTTTCCTTCGCTTAAATCTATGGCCAATGCAACTAAAAAGAAACGCAATGGGAAAATAGGTTGAATTTAAAGTATGCTGCAGATGACATGCTCTAGTAGTTTATCACCTTTTATACGCTATAAATTTCACAGGCCAACGCTCCAAAGGGCAGCTAGAAATAGCAACCAAACCACCTTCAAGTCACATTTGACTGCTGTGACTTTTAAAATTCAAGTACACATTAATCTACATTCTATCGTCAAAAGCGAGATAGTCGTAAATAGAATGTTCATTCATCTGTGTGTGTGTGTGTGTAAGTGTATGTGTGTGTGTGCATATATATGTGAGTGTATCTATCTATCTATCTATCTATCTATCTATCTATCTATCTATCTATCTATCTATCTATCTATCTATCTATCTATCTATGTATCTACCTACACACACGCACAAACACACATGCACACAGATATACATACATATATATAGGTTATGAGAGGTAATGGTGTCATTAAGACGTAAAGGTATGATGTAATGCTGAGTAAGTACTATGGATAGACCATAGTTAAGCTCCAGGTTCGGTGATTATGCGAATGGGTCCAACGTAGGTCATATGTCAGCATGTGTATATATATATATATTTTTTCAGAATGAGATAAAATACCAAGGCTGTTAAGATTTTAGAACATTTATAAATGGGTCTTAAAGCTGTTTCCAGGATATTTATTATATCCCTTCATCGGAGACGGTGTGAGAAAATGGTTAAGCAATAGTTAATTTAAAAAAGATACGAAATAGAGAGTGAAGTGGACGAATGAAAATAGATGTGAGATACGAAAGGATTTTGCCTTTGTAGATCCCTTATTTAGGCAGAATGGTATACATAAAAGATTCCAATACCTTGTGAGTAAAATCCAATAGTATTTAAAATGGTCATTCCAAGTATAGAGTTTGTACACAGTGCTATTAAATCAAGGGTTTTATTTAAAGTGACCATTTCTCCTTTCTCGCTCTGTCACTTCTTTGTGTTCCCTCTACTATGGTGCGTCGCCAATATCCACGGTTGCTAATATTGATGTCACATACCTTCATGTCCCTTTTGCAAACATCCTTGTATCGTAAGAACGGTCTTCCCACAGACCTAGTGCCCCTAGCAAGCTCTCCGTAGAGTATGTCCTTGGGTAGTCTGCCATCTTCATACGATTGACATATCCAAACCATTTCATACGTCTTTGTGTGAGGAGTGCAAACATGCTTGGTATTCCTGCTTGCTTGAGGACATCTTTGTTGGGAACGTGATAAATATATATATATATATATATATATATATATATATATATATATATATATATATATATACAGGCGGACAGACAGATACATGATTCTGACAAACCCTCACATTGCATTTCCAAATAAAAAGGAAGTAGTTTACAATATAAGCTGCAATATAGCAATTTGGACATGTTATATAAATGCATTGTTTAATATACTGTTTGTTATCTGTTTTCGTTTGGATCGGCAAGACGATAGCGGTCAAATAGCAATTCATCTGGTGGACTTGGCAGAATTGTTAGCCTGCAGGCTTAATGATTAGCGGAAATTTCGACCGTCTTTACTTTCTTAATTCGATTTCTCCCGAAGTCGACTTTCCCATTCATGGTCGATAATATAAGTACAAGATGAAAGGCTGGCAGAAACGTTAGTACGCCGGGCGAAATGCTTAGCGGTATTTTCGTCTGTCTTTACGTTCTGAGTTCAAATTCCGCCGAGTCAACTTTGCCTTTCATCCTTTTGGGATCGATAAATTAAGTGTCAGTTTCGTACTGGGATCGATCTAATCGACTGGCCCCTTTCCCAAAAATGTCGGGCCTTGTGCCTAGAGTAGAAAAGAATATATGTACCAGATGAACACTGGGACCGAGGCAATTGACGCAACTTCTTCCCCGAAACTACTCTCTTTGTGCCAAAATTTGAAGTCTGTTTCTCTATACTTATCTGTCTTTGGTGATGTGAGAGGAAATGTTGCGTTTGAGCAGACGAAGCAATATTCTCATGTTAGTACTGGACCAGTGGTTTTGCAGTGTTGTAAGTATGCCTGGATATTGTAGGAAATAGTCATAGATATTTAATGGTTATCAATGTGTGCTGATCTTAACGTTACGTCAAATTGTGTTTACACATCCTGGTTATCTTTCATTTTGAACATTTAGCTTATATTATAGTTACTAACTTTTGAGATATACAAAATAATATCATTTTGGTGTATTAGACAGTAAGGAAATGAGACTAACTTCAGGATACTCATTTTCTAAGTTTGTTATTTTTTCAAAAGTATTCGGTAGCTGTTTGGGAAAGAAAATCCAATACTATAGAAATGATTTGTGTTCATATTTTTGCTAGATATCTTCTATTGGCATCAGTTTAACTTCAAAGGTATTACTACCAAAGTTTCATTGGCTTTAGGTTAAAATATTTCCATGAATTAGTGTAGAAAGTACTACAGATACGATCTATTTTATATTTAAGGCAACGAATTTACTGAAATTCACTTGAAGCAACAAACACACCTTTATCTAATTATAAATAAATTCAAGTACAACATGGAAATATACGATCATACAAATACCTACGGTTTCTCAACTTTAAGTTGAACAAAGAACTGCATCTAGGCCAATTCGATAGGGAGTCGTAGTATCGGCTGAACAATTGATAATTTGTATCACAATATCAGCGTTATATTGTATTAGGAGAGTATTTGTTTAATGCTTTCGAATGCAAATAGACAACAGAAGCTGTACAAACAGTTAAACTATATTTCAATTATGCATATTGAATTTGGAATTTCAGTAGAGATATTTACGCGCTGAAACTTAATGAAATAAAATTTAAGAGCTATGATATATATTTTATGTCTTTTCTAAATATTTCTTACAGATAAATAAAAATATATATTTCTTGTAATAATAATAATAATCCTTTCTACTGAGTGTGCAAGGTCTGACATTTTGGGGAAGAGACTAGTCGATTGAATCGAGCCCAGTGTCTCACTGGTATTTAATTTATCGACCACGAAAGGTTGAAAGGCAAAGTCGACCTCGGGGGAATTTGAACTCAGAGCGTAAAGACGAGCCAAAGGGCGCTAAGCAATTCTCCCGAAGTGTTAGCCATTCTGCCAGTTCACCACAATAATAATAACATTATTATTGATCTCAAATTTTGGCACAAGGCCAGCAAGTTTAGGGGAGGGGTGTAAGTCGATTACATCAACCCTAGTTTTCAACTGTGTAGTATTTCAGGGATTTTGAGATGTTGAAAGGTAAAGTCAACCTCCACGGAATTTGAACTCAGAACGTGAGTAGTAGTACCAATAATAATAATAATAATGTGCTTAACAGAGGAAAAAAGTGGTACGAACGTAAACCGGAAGGCATCATCAAAAATGATAACGCAAAGATCATATGGGATTTTATGTTTCATAGCGACCATGAGATAGAGAATAGGAGGCCGAACATAGTTTTAATTGAGAACAAAAGCAAACAATGTTGGATCATAAATATAGCATGGCCAGCTGACAAAAAGGTATTCAATAAGGAAGAAAGAAAAGTTGGTAGATATGGGAGGTTAAGCAGCTATGGTCGCTGAAAAAGGTGATGGTAGTAACAATAACTGTCGGAGCCTTGGGAACAGTGAGTAAAAATGTTGAGAAGTACATGAAACAAATAGGGGCTGTAATAAGGGTGAAGCACTTGCAGAAAACAGTGTTGTTTGGAACCGCTCGAATACTCTGGAAGGTGCTCGAAAAATGAGAAGTGTTACCTTAGTTCACTGGTAGTAAACAGCTGACACTGTAGTACATCTCCATCGTTAGAAGCTGTGCAAAGACAGTAAATAATAGTATTTATTAATAATATTTGGAGAAATTGGGATTGCCATGAATATAGAACATGCTCATAGAGCTGCTTTTTTGTGGACAGCTAGAATCTTGAGATTGGCACTTGGGTGTTAGGTTTTGTGGAAAGAGATCCTGTGAGGGGCTCTTACAGAATTAACCGAAGCAAGTGAAATCGAAGGCTCTGAAAACATAACTGGAAATGGCAGCAGCAGCAGCAGCAGCAGCAGCAGCAACAACAACAACAACAGCAGCAGTAGCAGCAGCAACAACAACAACGACAATAATAATAATAATAATAATAATAATAATAATAATAATAATAATAATAATAATAATAATAATAATAATAATAATAATAATACAGACCTTGTGGATAAATAACATCCAGAACAAAATTAAAAAAAAGAGAAAAGATATATCGATTCTCAACGAAATTAGTAAACAATCAACACTACTAAGTAACAAGAAGAAAACAAAAACACTGTACAAATACAGCATTATAGAAAAAGACTTACCTGAGGCAAAAGAAAAACTAAAGCAAGACATCCTTGCCAAAGCACAGAGGATCCGCCGGTATGAGAAACGCCAACGTTTCTTTGAACAAAACAAACAGTTCAAATCCAACCCCAAAAAACTCTACCAAGAACTGGGTAAAAATAAAATAGACATTACTTCAGCACCAACAGCAGAAGAACTAGAGAAATTCTGGAAACAAATATGGTCGGTGAAGCAACAACCCCAAAAAAGGACCATTAAAACAACGAACTTAGCACCTGAGCAAGTCTGGGCCCCTATAACAACTGAAGAGGTCACCCAGACACTGCAAAGACTAAGCAACTGGAAAGCACCTGGACACGACAAGATCCCCAATGTCTGGTTAAAACACCTGCCAGCAATGCATAAAAAGCTGGCAGAAAACTTTAACAACATAATAGCAGATCCAGAAACAATGCCTGAATGGCTCACAAAAGGGAAAACCATCTTAATCCCCAAATCCACGGAAACGGAGAAACCACAAAACTATAGACCTATAACCTGTCTCCCTACGATCTACAAAGCCTTTACTTCAATAATATCACAGAGAGTGAGTAAACACCTGGAAAATAACAACCTGTTTCCAGAAGAGCAGAAGGGATGCTGCAAGGGCTCATACGGCTGTAAAGATCAATTATTGATCAATAAAGCCATAACTGAAGACAGCCGCAGAAAGAAGAAAGGCCTCAGTATGGCCTGGGTGGACTACCAAAAGGCTTTCGACAGTGTTCCCCACACGTGGATTCTGGAAACACTAGCCATAAACAAGGTGGCACCAATTATCATAAAATACATAGAGCACTCAATGAACAAATGGCAGACAGTGCTACAGCTCCAAACAAAAGAGGGACTTGTGAAAACGAAAGCCATCCCCATTAGAAGAGGAATATTCCAGGGAGACACGCTCTCTCCACTCCTGTTCTGCCTGGCACTCACACCTCTAACAGAATTGCTAAATAGAACTGGATGCGGTTACAAATGCTATGGAAAAACAGTCAGCCACCTTCTATATATGGATGACCTAAAATTATATGCAAAAAACGACAAAGAGCTAGAAACACTACTACAGACAGTACACGGCTTTACCAAGGAAATAGAAATGAAATTCGGATTAGAAAAATGTGCCAAAGCAACCCTAAAAAGAGGAAAATTAGTTAAAAGTAGCAATATAACACTAGATAAAGCCAATGAAATAAGAGAACTAGACGAAAGCCAACCATATAAGTATTTAGGAGTCAATGAACTAGATAGGATACAACATACACAAATGAAAGAAAAAATAAAGAAAGAGTACTATAGACGAGTTAGATCAATACTAAAAACAGAGCTCAATGCTAAAAACAAGATAATGGGTATCAACACTTTAGCTGTCCCAGTTATAAGCTACAGCTACAACATCCTTAACTGGACACTAAACGAACTATGTAAAATAGACAGGAAAACAAGAAAAATAATGACAGGATATAGGATGCACCACCCAAAATCTGACATAGAAAGGCTATATATACAACGCACAGAAGGTGGCAGGGGTCTTATACAGCTAGAAAACTATTATAAAATAACCACCATAGGACTGCAAAAATACCTACTCCAGAAGCAAGGGAAACTAATACAAATAGCCACAAAACACGAGCAAAACAAAAAACTGTTTTCAGTATTTAAGGAAGCTGACAAATACAAACAAGAAATCAATCTACCTAACAAATACGAAGAAGAAGAAGAAACAACAAAAGCTATAAAACAAATGAAATACAAACTAAAACTAGAACAGCAACGGACCATGATAAAACGATGGCAAGAAAAGCCCCTACATGGTAAATACTGGGCTAAACTAAATGCGAAAGAAATAGACAGAGAAAAATCCCAGCAATGGCTGAGAAGCTCAGGACTGAAGGATTTTTAATTGCTGCACAAGACCAAAGCCTCCCCACCAGAAATTACCAAAAACACATAATGAAAAGAAATATAACAAGTAACTGTAGAATATGTGGAGATCGACAAGAAACAATAAATCATATTATCTCTGGCTGCCCAGTCCTGGCTAAGAAGGAATATATTCACAGACACGACAGAGCTGGGACCTATATACACTGGAAGCTATGCCAACATTATGGAATAGCAACAGAAAAAAGATGGTATAAACACACGCCAGAAAAGGTCACAGAAAACGAGAAAGCAACCATACTCTGGGATATGCCAATACACACAGATAGAGAAATTAAGGCAAATAGACCAGATATAGTTGTCAAAGATCATGAAGGAAAAAAATGCCTTCTAATTGATGTTTCAATACCAGCAGATGACAACGTTTCTCTAAAAGAAATGGAAAAACTTTCAAAATACAAAGACCTGGAAATAGAGATAACTCGAATGTGGAATCTAAAAACAGAAACAATTCCTATCATAGTAGGTGCCTTAGGTATAATAAAAAAATATTCAGACAAATACATAACAAAAACACCAGGACTTACAAATATATATAACATACAGAAAATTGCACTACTGGGTACTGCACACATTCTACGCAAAACACTTTCAATACAGTAAACATAAGAGCACCACAGCAAACCACAGCACATACCCAAGGCGCACAGATCTGCTCTCGGTAGTGAAGTGAAAGTACGTTATAAAAATAAAACTACTGAATAATAATAATACTAACTGGAAAGAAATATCAAGAAACAATTAGCAACTATGGTGAATTGAAGCAGGAAATATGCAGATTGTGGGCATTAAAAAGAGTGGACGTCATATCAATTGTGATTTGTACGCTTGGAACTATGAATGCTCAACTACCAACGTTTCTCGAAAAGATTTGAATGAATGTAAAGAGAGAACGCCTACAAAAAATATCGTTGCTTGGAACTGTTAAAGTTTTTCGAAGGGTTCTTGAAGCATGATCAGTTAACATGTGGCACCTTAGCTTGCTGGGTGTGGGCAGTTGATATTTTCCATGATGCCCAGCAAAATAAGTTGAGAGGTTTCATGGCATACATATGATAATAATAATAATTGGTGCCTGTAACAATTGGTGCATTAGGAACTGAATTATGATATAGACAAATGGTTGGAATCGATTGAAATGGAGAGTCCTGTAGAGCTTCTACAGAAACTTTGTCTCTTAGGAACAGGAAAGGATATGAGATGAGTTTGGTGCACTTGAAAGATTATTGAAAGCTTGTGGATGTCTAAGGTTACAGTGAGTAACATGCTACTCACATAAAATCCGTCAACAATAAGACCAATAATAATAATAATAATAATAATAATAATAATAATAATAATAATAATAATAATAATAATAATAATAATGCAGAAAACAACAATGCTTGGAACCGCTCGAATACTCCGGATGGTGCTCGAAAAATAAGGAGCGTTACCTAAGTTCACTGGTAGCGAACTGCTGACAGCGTAGTACATCTGCAGTGTTAGAAACTGTGCAAAGACAATATTAATAATAATAATAATAATAATAATAATAATAATAATAATAATTATGATAATAATTATAAATACTCTGACGCAGTACCAGGCAGTGGCTCTCATGGCCTCTCAACTTAACTGATTGAAAGTGTTATCATGTACATTATTTTGTCTTGGTATAAAAGATGGGCTATAGTAAATATTCTGTTCAATACCACAGATTTGCCTGTCAGTTGTTTGACCTTAATCAGTTGAGGATGTCCCTTGGTGGCTGACGATATGTGCATCTCTGATCACAAGCTGAAGTAGCAGGGGTGCGCTATAGCCATGTGTAGAGAGGAATTCTTTGGGGTTTGGATAATTCACTTTTGAAAACGTGAGTGTTTTGTTCTTCATCCTTAAACAACCCTTATTCACAGACTTTTTGAGCGGGATGGGCTACTCGACCTGAAAAAAATTCTAACTGAGTTCCACCTGCAAGGTTATGTGTTTGTTCATGTTGATGTGAGAACACCATGTCGTGCACATATGGTTGTGATGCATGTGCCTGGTGTACCCTTATCAGACGGGTAGTCATGATGGGTATAATGGGCTATATATATTTTACCCGTGTCATTTTGATGGCATGCACTGTGCTCTCACTCAATAATAATAATAATAATAATAATAATAATAATAATAATAATAATAATAATAATAATAATAATTATTATTATTATTATTATTATTATTATTATTATTATTATTATTATTATTATTATCATTATCGTCCTTATAATAATCATAATAGGCCTAGAATTTGAGGTGAGTGGTATGGTCGATCACATCAACCCCAGTGATTGACTGGTATTTAATTTATTATTATATATGATAGTGTCAAGAATGGTTCGAATGTATGGACCGACTCTAAACATGCCCCTGTAGATTGGAAAACAACAGATAGGTAGGGGACCGTGCCATTGGTCATCAAGGTGAGCCTGGATCTGTGGCTTTCTTTCGTTGACCCTTGTCCTTTCTCCCCTATCAGGAGAACTGCACCTTTCATGTTTTGCATATTATTTATATTTCGATCTCATTTCTCTCTACCTTGCTATCCTTCCTGTTCATCGCCTTTTATGTAAACACCCACACAAAATATAAACTGTCCTAGTAATGTCCACTTCATTTGACTCATCTGTGACTAATTAAAGATATCACCATCAAATTCACCACCACCACCACCACCACCATCATCATCACCATCATCATCATCATCATCATCATCATCATCATCATCATCATCTTTAATTATATGTTTGATGTATGAAAGGTCGGTCATTGAACTGGTCACAGATGTTTGATGAAAGACTTTCGTACACATTAAAACATAATTCATGGTTTGAATTTCAGGTAATTTGGAATGTAAAACTGCGAGCGTTTATCACAATTACTCTGTGCGTGTGTGTGTGTGCGTGTGTGTGTGTGTGTGTGTGTGTGTGTGCATGTCTAAATGAATTTGTTTGTGCTTGATTTCTAATTTCTAAAATACATGCATACATAAATACACACGCATATATATATATATATATATATATATATATATATATATATATATATACCCAGGCCTATTCTCAATTTTTGTAGGAGGGCTTGCCACAACAAGACATACACCAGGTATTCCATTCATTTCCCAGCTTAAAGCGGCGAGCCCCGTTCTATGCTCGGGTCAGGCATATTGACTCGCAATAACAACGTACGTTATATTATAATTTCTATTTTCCTTAGTTTGCTACACTTCATTTCGTTCAAGGCATTTTAAAGGTCGAAAATAAATTCTTTCGTTAATAGATAATCTAATAATGGGCAATGCCCCTCCTGCTATTCTAAGTGATATACTTGAAAAACGATTTTCTTATCTGTTCAATGCATGATATATTGTAAACAAAATATTCTTCTTCTCTAAAACATTATTAATTTAAATTTCTTCAAATAACATTATTATCATACAGATATTTCCTTTGATCCCTTTGGTATGCATTTCCTAATTATGTTTTCTTCACAAGACAAAAACCCAAAGGTTGCTATCTATTGGATTTAAATGTCGAATATTAAACATCAGAGCGAAACACATCATCTTTCGTTATTATTTTACAAAACTTAATTCACATGGAATTGAAAGTACAGCATTAATACAAGCTTTTTCTTGTTATTGCTTTTTAACCCTAGGTTAGCCCAGATCAAGATGTATATTGAAATGAGATCATACCGTGATCATACCGAAATTTTATGTCTATCATTGTCCATTTCGTCTTTGTATAATTTAGATGGTAGGTCATGTAAGTTATGACTGAAGAGGGTTACATCCATGAATAGTGCACAATTAAAATTGAATCTACAGTTACTTTTGCGTCACAGAAAGTTTAAAAAGTATTCATTCATAAACAACTCTAGCACGGCTGCATAGTCAAGTAATTTGCTTTACAACCACGTGATTTCATAAACCATCTAGACAAAATGCATTCATTTCACCACAAAAATTAACAAATGCATGGATAATTTTGAGGACGACTGTATATTTATGCTATATTCATATACGGTGTGTTTGTTGTTTAGTTCCGTGTCACCTTTAATAAAGCTAAACTCCCGTGAAAATTATTTCAGCTGTGACTATTATTGCAGCTGTTTTTCATCAGTATACACCCAGAATTTCATAATACTGAGCAAGCTGTTTTTGTTCGATCACAATACAGCGTGACGCGTGAGTGACGTGGAAAACTTGGCTGTTATTTTTATAAGAATGAACGACCACGGTCAGACACTGTCTGTGGTTTGATAATTATATCTGTAAACGTTATTCATAAGAGAATGAAACTTACATTCGACAAATTATTGAAGCACAGAATTTTTAAATAGCGTTGCGAGAATACATTTTGCGTGAAATGGTGAGTGGAATACGCGAGCTTATATGCAAGAATACACTGGTACATGTTTTAAATTCAGACAATATGAATATGTATAATGGCTGTATAAACATCAGAAGAGGGGAAGAAGTACGAACCAGTAAAGAAAAAAAAGTTACTGTACACGAGAAATAAAGAGATAAAAAATAAAGAAAAACAACAGGGAAGTAGGGGCATAGTGAAAGTAGAATGAAAAACAAAACAAAAAAATAAGCAGTGAAAAAAGAAAGGGAAAAATGAAGAAATTAGACAAGAAAGAGGAGAAAGAAAGAGCGTAGCGAAGGAGAAGGTAATTTTTGCATTTGTAATCTTAACCTATATATTGGAAAATGAATAATGTCTGAACACTAACTGCTATGCATACTGGCAGTGCAGGTAGACGTCCATACTGCATGGGAACCGATGCCATACCAAAACCTTTATTATTTACTGCAAGAAAGGTGTCAAGCTGGCAGAATTACCGGGGCGTTGGAAAAATTTGTTTCGATAATTTTCCGGCCCTTTACGTTGAAGGGCCGTCAATTTCATATTTGATTTCCATCCTTTCGAAAATCAGATAATCGATTACACGTCAAGTACTGTAATCGATGACATCCTCCTCAAAATTACGTGCTTTGTGCCTCAACGTTATTTATTGCGAATTAGTGTACATCTTTGCGTGTATGCGTGAGTGCATGTTTGCGAGAAACCTAGAGCTAACTAGGTAAGACAAATCTCAAATTCCAGTGTGGGTCTTTGAAAATAACCATACTCCTTTGGAAAACCGATTATAGCAGTGACTCGATCAATTCCTAGCAAAATCTGAAGCAAGAATTTTTATATTCCGAAACATTACATCAGACGATGAACACTTAAATTATAAGTTATTGTAGTCCACTGTGCATTGTTGTGCCATTGAATACACGTTATATTTCACAACCATGATCCTATTTTTATATGAATACCCGAAGAATATTTCTCCAAGTCTGAGTTCCGTTAATGTATGATCCATGATATCAAAATTATTTAAAATCACTGCCAATGTCGGGAGAAGAAATCTCATAATGACTGGTCTTCATCAATAATGGCAAGAGAGACAACCATGTAATGGAAGATAGAATATAGTGAACCATACTTTTTCTTTACTTCATGTGTCCATGACTCATGCAAACACTCCAAGACTGGTGCGATTGCTGTGAAGGATCTATTTAAACCGTTGCAAACACTTGCAGGAAATACATGAGCAGGAAGGGGATTGTGTAGGCCGAACCTCTGGGGAATATGGAATATAAGTAATGTCTAAAGCTGAAAAAAGCTGGACTCAAAAGCTGTCACGAGAGGTGAAGAGAGACAAGTGGATTGTGTGTACCTGAAAGAGGGAAGTACAAGTGCAGCTAGATTCGACAAGGATAATCCATTAGAGAAGTGATAGAAAAGAGAGAGAGGGAGAGAGAGAGGGGGAAAAGCGAGAGAGAGAGAGGGAGAGGAAGAGAAAGAAAGAAGCCAGTACATATGTTGGCCAGAGATTGGAGTGTGTCCGTTAGTTGTGATATGAAGATCAGTCGCCGGACCTTCTATGGAAATGAACCAGATTTTATCTCTATCAACTGCATAAAAGATGTACCATTAGTAATATCGATGATCATTGATCCACTCAACGAAATTTTGGTACCAGAAACATATGTGTGTGTGTCACAATATTGTACGAGAAATATTATTCCATTCTTCTCCAGCAAAGTATACATAATTTTGCTGTCTACTGTAAGAAGAAATAAATGTTACCCAAGAAGAATTTGTTATTAGACAAGTTTTGCAGGCAGCCATATTACAGAGACTGAACTATAACAATTCAATTTTCGTCAGGAATTTATATCCATTTCCAGTTTGTATTTGACATTTCTTTTATGGTTAGATTGGTAGTTTACACATTGCTCTTATAGTCTCCATGTATTTCTTTGTTTTTCTCTTTTATATTCCTGATATTCCTCAAAGCCTAACGCTAACTGGATTGGTGACACTCGATTTTTATTGGCCAGTGGACAATTTCTTTCATAGACTAAACAAACCTCGGAACCAATGAAAAAGATAAATTTCCATGAGATAAGTTAGTTCACAATATAGTCAGAGTAGTAAAGTTGCCAGTCAAATTTCATGACTGCTGTTTTATGTAGACACTATTTAACCTGCTGCCATATCGTGAATACACTAAACATTATGACAATTTTGATAGCCAAGCAAAAAGTTTATAAATGATCAAATATTTCCTATGTGTGAAGGGTTGATGAATATAAGTGACAATTATAAATCAAACTTAACCAATATAATCAACATCGTATATAGACAGCGCTGTTTATATGATGTTTGTGCACATGATTTCAATCATAAGCGAAACACTATTAGTCTCTTGCGGATATATTTTTATTGGCTGCTTTTTGTAGGACTTCAAATATTCAAAGTTTTTCTGTTTCTTTCAAAGTTTCTCTGCATCTTTTACAGACATTTTTTATATCGACTGAGATAGATACATTAATCAATATTGCTATCAAGAATTGCAAACTTAATGATAATTTGAAACTGAAAAGATTAACGTGTCCCATTTTGGCTTCAAGCAGTATCAGATTTATATCAGAATTATATTATAAAGCAAGCATAGAGGTTATTTTAGAAATTGCCAAAGTAAATATCTTTCATCAGATTATTTAGCCTGCACTCTGAAAAGTAAAAAACGACCGTTATTTATGGACTTATAAAAAGTGGCTTCGGGTTCAGTACCAATATATGGCACCTTGGGCCGACCAAAGTCTTATCACTGGAATTTGTGAACGGAAACTGATAGAAGTCCCTCGTATGTATATATATATATATATATGTGTGTGTGTGTGTGTGTGTGTGTGTGTGTGTGTGTGTGTGTGTGTGTGTGTGTGTGTGTGATTTAAAGTTACTTCAGAACTGGTGTTAATTTGTTTATGTCCCTGTAACCTAGTGGTTCGACAAAATAGACTGATCCAATAAGTTCCAAGCTTAAAACAAATTCATACTAAGTTCGATATGTTGTGCTAAAATCCTTGAAGGTGGCGATGCGCCATCATACCGGCTAAACATTGACTGAAACAAAGTAACAATAAAGATAAAAGAATATATTATTTTGGGGGAACTACTGTAGCACAAGCATCGGACTAAAACGAAGTCACTGGTCATCCGGCTATCCAAAACAGTGTTAAAATGATGACCTCTGAGCTGCATTCTGAATATGGGGAAAACATGGAAGTTCCTAAATCCCATATCTGGTGAGTAGGGAGAGCGTGGAAGTGATATCCTATGAGTGAGGAAGGTTCGTTGACGGTGCATTTCCGTCGGGAAGAATCCAATTATTTGCATTCCAACGATCGGGCCGTTTTCGCCAAATGCCGTCCTTGAAATGCTTCAAAATGGCGCTGTAGAACTTTCAAGTGACGGTCTGGCCCTAGTGGATGAATTCTCGATACACAAGATCACATTTCCAGGCTGACGCTAGTGGTAGGTCTTCCAGATGGCTCATTGTCTTCCAGGGACGTTCTTCCGCTTTTGAAGTGCCTGTGTCACTCCAAATATTGCGTACGACCGATTGCCATGACGCCGTAAGCATGTCGAAGCTTGCTCAATGTCTCCGTGTCTCAAACATCGGAAGCTTAAATTTTACGTTGGCGCTTTGTTTCTATTCACAACAAAATGGCAAACTACAGCATGCACATGATTACAATAACACAAATCTCACAGTTTACAAAGTGAACACAGCGATGTCACTCCTCACTGTCTCATGAACGTCACTGGATCTCACTGTGCATGCAACCCTGTGCTACTATCTTTTGGCGCGCTTATGTGAGGATTGTCATTTTCTGCTAATTAAAAACATGCACTGTTTATTTGATCTTTTCTTTAGTTTTATTTTAATTATTTTCTTCCATTTACACATTTTAAGACAATTTTATTAATGTGTCAAAGTTTTGTCATACATTCTGTGGCCTCTTCAACGATTCTTTGTCTCATGTATCTCTTCTTATCTTGCCAATTCCATTTTGTCAAAGGAAAAGAAAGGACACTTGAGACAGAAATTTGTTGAAGAGGTCACAGCATGTGTGACGAAAGAATTTTAACATACAAATAAACTAAAAATAAAATGTGTAACGAAAGAAGTTTGATATAGAAATAAACTAAAATCGAAAAGAATAATAATGATAAAACCAAAGAGATCACCATATAAATTGTCCTATGTTTAATTGGCAAAACATGACCATTTCCAAGTATAACAGCAGATATATTAGCATATGAAAAGTGTATTATGTCGCCACGTGTGTAGAAAGCCCTTGAAAGGAATTTGCCTGGAAATTCTGCCACATAACACTAAGAGAAGCATTACGAGCTACGCAAAAGCAGATGCTTCAGACATAGAGTGTACAAGAATGATTGGTAGAAACTTGGATATTACTGAGAGATATTAAAACAAATATTGACACATCTGTGTCTGCGTGATTTTGTATCCACACACATAAATCGTCAATGATTTATCCATAAATCAGAGACAAAATTCTACGTCCAATATGAATAAATGAACAGACATATTTGTATAGCGCCAGACAGCATTTCTTATTTTATTCTTTTACTTATTTCAGTCATTTGACTGCGGCCGTGCTGGAGCACCGCCTTTAGTCGAACAAAACGACACCAGGACTTTTAAAGCCTAGTACTTATCCTATCGGTCTATTTTGCCGACCCACTAAGTGTGTGTGTGTGCGCGCGCGCGTGTGTGTGTAAACGTTAAAGACGTGTATATATATATATATATATATATATATATATATAAAGGCTAAAGATGGGAACGATGATTTCCCATCGCAAATATTAATCAGATACAGACAACATGTCGTTATGCATCTGGAGGAAATGTCCTCCTCGGGCTATAAACAACAGTAGCATCGTGCCCTATGGGACTGCCACATTTAGGTGTCAAATATACTTCACGATTATATATACTATTTCGAATATTTTCCTTCCGATTGTATGATTCGTCGAGAGAGCTCACAACATGTTACTTCTTCCTTATGATAGTGTCCTCATAATCGTAACGTCGTGTATTTCATTCCTGGATCTGGTAGCGCGTGGTATCGTTCAGTAAGTTATTGTATTCCATTTTCCTCCACTCCACTGAGTCGATAATGTGTGTCATCTTATTGCAAGTGTAGCGTTGTCTCCCTTTATTTGCAACCTCCTCATTGTTCTGCTGAGACGAGGAGAAAATATTCAAGAAGGTGTCTGTGTCGGTTAACGACTTTATCCTTAACTATAACATTTAGCAAACGTATACTATACGTTACTAAGCCATACTCGCTTACGTGTGATGGCTGTAGTCTTTAGTCAAATAAACAGTAATATCACATATTTATCTATAGCAATAAATTGGAAATGTCCGTCTTATACCGTGTACTTCCGTTTTATTTGATGCTTAAATTAACTGATTGAATAGTTTCTTTGTTGGCAATTAATATGTCTCCGAGAAATATTTGTTGTACTATTTATTAGGCGTTTTATCTATGATTACCAATAATATTTAATGTTTTGAGTTTGACGTTTTATATATAGATGCTAATAATGTTTAATGTGACTTCATGGATTTGATTATTTCAGAGCATTTCAAAACTGAATTGCATATTTATGATTCATTTTAATTTGATGTAATATATTTGGCAAATATCTCTTTCTATAGACTTATTAATATATATGTTTAGCTCTTTCTTTCAGATGTATTATTTGTATAAAACTTAACGTTATATGTTACTGACTTGATGGAATTTCTTTCAGATGTAGTTTCTAATATACTTGTATTAACTCTTCATTTTAAGATTGGCGAATCACTTTTCGTATATGACCAGACGACATGAATTAGCATGTTAAATACGTGTAGTCTCTGACCTCTTTTCATATTCAAAATACTTCTAATTGCATTTTTTCGAGATCATGATTTTGATAGGGATATCTGAAATTCAGTAAGGAAATTGATAATGGTATTTAATTTCAGTTTCCTCTCTAAAGACTCCCTTAGAATTTCCAGAGAATTATCATACAAGTAAAATACATTTTGGACTTGGAGTATATACTATTATTTGCATTATCTACATTTAACGAATATTTTCCTCATGTTATTTGTTGTTAACCCAATGTTTCGGCTGGTATACCCTCCAGCCTTCATCAGGTGTGTTGGGGAAGTTTCGAACTGGGGTTCGGTTTAGAATTTAATGCTATGAAATGTAATATACATTAGATTCATAACTACATCGTGATTTATATCTTATAAAAAAATTATTTCATGAAGGAACGCCAGGTCTCATGCCAGGACCTCTAAGACTGCTGGGGAGAATGAATGTAGTTGTCTTTACAGCGTGACTCCGACTCAGATGTTTGCGTCAGACTAAACTCAGTTAGAGGCAGTGCTATCCGTGCAATAAATTAAGTCTTATACCCCAAAACATAAAGGAACCTTCCAATGATATTTGACCCTGTCTTCCAAATTTCGGTCATAAAACGTTCTCGACCCTAAATTCCGGAAGCATGATATAAAAAGCACTTACACAAGGTACTTCGCAGTGGGATGTAATCCATAACCCCCAAAACGAACTTTATACCAGTCGCCTTCCAGGATTCGGAACATTCTCATGAACAGCATGAAGCACGGGAAAAAAGCAAACGGAAAGATTTTCAATAGGTATAGGAACAGGTAATGGATACGCGTAAAACGATTTAACATGCTCACGTATTTTTTAGAATCATCATCTCCTGATATAAAAATAGAACTAGCATCAGTATAGAGGAAATAATTCTTAACCATACAGTCTCACTAGTACCCAAGTAATTTGTTATGCGATTGTACGTTTGTTATGTGATTCGATTCCCATTTGCTGAATCCATATCAAATGATGAATTGGCAGAGTTACAAGAGCGTGGAATAATTTCATTTACATTATTTATATTATTTACATTATCTATATTTGACGAATATTTGTCCTCATTTTATTTGTTGTTAACCCAATGGTTCGGCGGATATACCCTCCAGCCTTCATCAGGTGCTTTGGGGGAAATTTCGAACCGGGGTTCTCATTCCTACAGTATTTTTCGATGTAATTATTATTATTATTATTATTATTATAATTATTATTCATGTCACTGCCAGGAATCGAACTCAGACTCTTAGGGTTAGTATCCCGCGCTCCTAACCACTACGCCATATGCCCGTGTTAAATCGTTTTACACGTATTTTATTACCTGCTCGTATACCTGTTGAAAATGTTTCCATTTGCTGTTTTTTTCCTGTGATACATGCTGTTCATGAGAATGTTTCGAATTCTGGAAGACGACTAGTATAAAGTTCGTTTCGGAGTTATGGTTTCCATCCCACTGCGAAGTACCTTGTGTAAGTTCTTTTTATATCATGCCTCCGGAATTTAGAGTCGACAACTGTTTTAAGACACCTGATGAAGGCTGGTGGTTATATCAGCAGAAACGTTGTGTTAACAACAAATAAGATGAGGACAAATATCCGTCAAATGTAAATAATGTACATAATTCCTCATCTTTAAAATATAGAACTGTATTATAAATTCATTTGTTTCGTATTTTTGCACTTAGATTTCAAATTCGAGTTTGATAAAATAAATTACCGTATCGAGTTAATGGGTTAACGGAATTGGTAGAACGTAAGCTTTGCGGTACTTGAAGGGAGATTTTGCATTCTCAGTTTTTAGACTGGCACCTTTAATCCCTCATCTGACCTGGTTCTTGGATCCTTTAGCAGAATACATTCTATTACAAGCATTCAAGCTTTAGGCTAGGTCTCCGATTAGATAATTAACTATTTTGTTAGCCATAGCAGTTTAGAGACTCTGGAACTGTATAGAGAATCGGGAGTTTCCATTCCCTTCCTGAAGTAGATGCTTAACAATATATCACTCACATATCATGATTCCTTGTCTGAAAATATCTTTTGTGTAGGTTTTATCAGAGTTAGCTGTGTGTCTTCAAGCCATTCGGCTGGTTTTCAGAATATACGGCACCATAACGTAACACAATTCTTTTGAAACGTTACTTGTAATGTGTACATTTGTTACGTTAGTATAGGCTATGATCGAGATATAAGCTGAAGTATAATTTTCCTATAATTCAGAAGTACATTATCATATCCCTAGGGCAAGGCAATCTTCAACAATATGATAATGTAGATTCTTATCTTTAAGATAAACAGTACTTGTGATTGATTGGTGAATGTCAGTTGTGTGTAACTCGAAGTGAGATACTTGAATCAATAGCTGTTAAGCGACAGCAAAGAAAATTCCATTATAAACGCCAGGTTCATGGTTGTCGATAAAAGTAGCTGACTAAATAATAGTAGTGATGAAAATATCGAAAATATAACATTCAATGCATGAGGAATGTGATGAGGTTTATCAGCAACTACTAAAGCATGAAAAGTTTCATATAAAACATCTTAAAACCTTGGATTTGATTCAGGAATTTTAAATAAAATGCATGGTTCAAGATATGTTAGACGTAACAACCTGCAGAATGTATAATAATGAAATATTATTTGGTATTTACAAGACATATGATTGGTAGCTTTTGAATATAGTAGGAATCAGTGTAGGGATATACTAATAAATTGAATGTAATGTACCTTCATTTACGTCTCTTCCAGACGTTGCAGTCGGCTGATGCGACATATTTAACAATGCTGTCATAACATTTGGTAGCATCAGTGAGACAAAAACGTACCTGGCGTATTTTACTGTTTCCTTTTATGGTTTGAATGATAGAATGTGCTTTAAAGAGGTAATTCTAGGCAATGGATAATGGAAATCTAAGCTTTACTGACATTAGTATTACTCTATACATTCTACTTCAGTTATTCTACGAAATAGCCATGCGATATTGTTGGCATCCGTTTATCTGCTAAAGTGATTAAACTCTACATTGATGCACTGGATTCCACATCTGAAAGAAATCGAAGACGTCATATACTGTATTTAGTTTATCGAGCACAAGCTTATATTCTTGAAATCTCTAGCAATATAGCTGCAATTCTAAATCACAAAAGTCTATTTTCTTAGGTATTAACTTTTGAAGTATAGCAAACGCATCGTATAATTGTATATTCCGGAATGTCTCCTCGTATTTATAAGATTCATTCAATTTAGTAGACCTACAGGGAAAGTGAAATATTGGACGAAGCTTGAATTCTCATTTATAATTCTCCTATAATTAATTGTTTCTTTCTTAGTTACAAGTCTCCAGTCTTTGATAGGTTCTTCATTTTATCTAATGCAGAATATCGAAAGTTGACTGATTAATAATTTGAACTCAAAAGTCAGAAAAAACGGCCATAGCGCTGCAAGGCGTTATTACCGATGGTCTAACAATTCTCTGTCCACTAATATACCTTTTATTCTCGTAGAAATATTTGTAACAGAAGTTTTATATATATATATATATATATATATATATATATATATATATATATATATATATATATATATATATATATATATATATATATATATATGGTTGTGTGTTTAAAGGGCTCGATTCGCAACCACGTAATTTTGTATTCAGTCCCAGCGTGATACCTCGGGTCAATGTTTCTGTTATAACCCCGAGCCCACCGATGCCATGTGAGTAGGCACTGGTGTGATTATGTGTCTTAGCGCTTGTTGGCTACCGTTTGACAACCAGTATCCGCATATTTACATCTCCATATCTCGGCCTAAAAATGCGATAAAATAAGTACTGGACTTAAAACGCGTGAGTACTGGGTCGATTTAATCGATTAAACTACTGAGACGCAATGCTGCGTCATGGCTGCTGTTCAGTGGACTGAAACAAATCAAAGATAAATATATTCAACAAGCTCCGTAATATTAAAGAGAAATAAATTCAACAAGCTACATAAGTAATATTAAACATTTTGGAACATCTGTAACTCCGGCTATGCACATCGTGCAAACACGCGAATGCAATTTCAAAAGTTATTCGATCATTTACAAGTAAAATTCTTAATTAATTTGTACTGCAGTTATAGTTTGATATTAAATAATTAAGATTCAAATTTAACGTAAGACATTTTACACACTTGTTGCTATATACATCGAAATATTCTTTTCTATTCTTTTCTACTCTCGGCACAAGGACCTAAATTTTGGGGGTGGGGGCAATCGATACGATCGACTGCAGTGCGCCACTGGTACCTATTTTATCGACCCCGAAAGGATGAAAGCAAAGTCAGCCTCGGCCGAATTTGAACTCAGAACGTAAAATCAAAAGAAATACCGCTAAGCATTTTGCCGGGCGTGCTAACGTTTCTTCGAGTTCGCTGCCTTTACACATCGAAATATTATTAAAGCAGTATAATACATTGTTCAGTACTATTTAAGAATCTGAGTACAATATCCATATGATAGAATACTGTTGAGAAGGAAGCCATACTGCAGCAGCATTTTATAAAGATTTTATTGTTGCATATTACTGAGCAAACACCATTATCCGAAACAGGAGTATAAATAACACCAACTAAATAAACGCCAACTTATACCTTTTGACAATCAAATGTGTACCTAATATTTATGAAACGTCTATTTAACGATGCCTGACTTCTCTTATGAATTTCTGATTAATCTTACTATATATAAATCAAAAGAGAAGCATCTGTCTAATATGTTTATTGCCATGCAAGATCACGGACAACTGAAGCAATGTTTTCTAAATTCTAAATATCACCGTTTATCCATGTTTGTTTTTGGAACGAAAATACAAAACATGATTGGTCATTCTTCTAAGTCACATAAAAGCTGATGCATTGAATTTCAAACACAGAAGATTCTCGATTACCTGAAATTTGGAATGTTCAGTTACACAAAGAAAACAAATTAAAGCGGTAGCTGCTAGTTTCTTGCAAAGAAAAATAACGGTGATTTCCAAAGATATTAATATGACTTTCACCAAAAATATTAATTGATTAAATATGAAGAATACAATGCACATCAGCAAGAAAATTACATACTTTATTCTCACTCATTGTCTATTGCCAGCAACGTCAATTGCTAATTGGTTAAATCCTCTTAACTAATTAGCAAAGATATTTCTTTCTAAAGGCTTACTAGAAACACTTACGAAGAATACGTACCGTTATTAACTTGCATAATAAAAGGTTTAATAAGAAAAAAGGGAAATAACTATATTATTCGAACGGTAAGAGAGTAGATAATTGAGGTAAGCGGTGATGTACAACTTAACGCAGACAATTGAAATCGATTAACTCACATGTTTCTTTAAGCTGACCATATAAAAATTGATCGTTTTTAGCTAAAGGTTTTAGATAGTAAAATATCTCCACTTTTCTTTATTATTGTTGAGTTAGTTCAAATTATTTGATCACTACTACATGTTTCCTATATTGAGCATCTCTGGATCTCACCTATTGACTCTTAGTATGTGGCAGTGCGCCTGTGTGTATGCCTGTGCATACATATATACGCACATACGTTTACAAACACACACACATAAACATTTGTATGTATATATGTATGTATGAAGACATATTTCATAGTATATGTGTATCTGGTGTGTATATGTGTTTAAGTGAATTTATAATAGAGTTGTAAACCGCTGAATTGATATAACAAAGACTAAAGGCGATGGTTCTTCATACTAAGCTACCTGGGGCTAAATTGCGTCCATTTATAAGACATTTAACTTTCAGGTATTCCAACGTTCGTCACTGCAAATAGCAAACAATGGTAAATCGGAGAACATCTAAAATCAATAACTTCTCTGCATAATTAACCATTGTTTTCCTAGCTCTCAGCGTTAAGTTGAATTCTTTCTCAAGAGTGTATTTGGGAAATGTAATTGACTTTGCTATGCATCTGATATGCTACAGGGATGCGAAATATCCTGTATTATTGTAACTAGCAAATGCATTTAATTATCGCATACATCAATAAATGCATTAAAATGAGCTATTTACGTGTTTGTTACTTTAACAGATATCTTTCTATGGTCAGGAGAACACGTCAAACCACGCTTCTCAGTGTTTAATCCCACTATTGGAATTTCGCAAGCCTAAAGTGTGCAAATAACGGCGAGAGGCAAAATATTTTGATTTTGTTTTCAGTGGGAATATTACAGTTTGTATGTCCTGGATTTTCCGTTGCATGGTCCTGTTAAATAATATTTGTGACTTGGTAGCTGGGTCTTATCTCATTCCAATTTTTATATATCATATATTGTGTGAAGGCACGTGGCTTAGTGGATAATGTATTTGTCTCATCTCTTCAATCGACTTATTTCAAAAGCCTTCAACGAGGACTTTACATAAAACTTAGGCCGTGGTGATCGTTTCAACTCGGGGCGTTTTCTTCAAAGAAGTTCACCATATACCATCTGCTTAAGGATCCTCCAATCATTCATCTGAACAAGGTGTCCAGTCTAACGTAAACGGTGTCTGTGCAATATCGCCTGAATCCTCGAGATACCAGCACCCTCCGTCTGGAGTCGACCAGGACCACCCAACATTCGGGGCCCTAAACATCTCTGGTAGGTAAAACCGCTAATCCAGGCACGTTTTTATTTCTCTATCCGTTTTCTAAATATTTTTCTCTCACCGTTTCCTTTCTTCATTCCTTTTGATGAAGAGTGAAGGCTCGAAAGCTCAAATACGTTTCCATTTCTCTTGAGCGTCAAACTAATACACCTTGTTTGTTGGTCCCCCACCTGTATCTCTCTTTTGTTTTTTGTACATTTGAACCATATAATACATACATATAACACACACACACACACACACACACACACACACACATACATATATATATATATATATATATATATATATATATATATATATATATATAAAGAGAGAGAGAGAGGGGCACAAATGAAAGAAGGCCACTTAATACATGTATTGTGAGTGGAGTTACATGTATAGATCAAAAGAATTTGATTTAGACATATTGGTATTATGCATGTATGTATGTACACACACACTCAAATATATATATATATATATATATATATATATATATATATATATATATATATATATAAATATGTCTGTGTAAACAAGTGTTGTATTGTGTCCTACTATCTATAAAACTAATTTTACTTGTCAATAGAAGATGATAGAATAAGTGCGATACAAAAATAGTTACTGTAGTTTAAATTACACTAATTCACTGAATTTAGTTTCCTACCGTCGCCCAACACATTCGCCACCAAACAAAATCGAACCAGGAAGTTTGTGCAATAATTCTGTAGTTACAAAAACGTTAGGAATTTTACATGTCGATTTCTTTCACTAAATTATCGACGTAACTGTCAAGGAATCATTTAACAATTTATACGCTACTCTATAACAAAATCAATTTAGACTGAAAGAAATTGTGTTTTGTTGGTATGATAAATTTTGATGATATTTTATTTTCGTCTCTGTCATCTACATCATTTCTTACATGCTTATGAATATCTCAGTTAATTAGCACTATCAGACGCATTCATTTGTAACTATATTTTAGAATTTATGAATTTTAAAAGCAATTACTTCGTGTTAGAGAACATGGACAGAGAAGGATTTAACAGATAAAAGGTTAGAATTTTGGTTTTGGTGGAACTTTTGATTTATATATATATTGATATATATATATATATATATTCATATGTAGGAATTGATGATTATAATCACGTGGAATCAAACTCAAATGTGTACATAAATTTATTCGCCACTGCTGTCTTGGCTGAATATTTGTGAACGTATATCAGGACACAGTATGGTCTTATGCTATGCTTAGACTTCAAACGCTTCAAGGTAATGTCTGTCCATATACAATGACAATACGAATAATGATGTGAATATTACTATTGTCATGTCGAAATAACTGCAGGCGTTTTGTGGTTTATTCAAGCCATTTAAAAGTAAATTCTTTATACGTTTTAATACGCAATATTACAAGGACAGTGAAATTGTAACTGGCACATACCTTCCAGTTGAAATGACGAAGAGAAGAGTTTTCAAGCGAAAGACATTATATATATATATATATATATATATATATATATATATATATATATATATATATATATATATATATATTACCGATTTGAAATGCTTAATAAGATTACATAGTCATGCTGAGATAAAGTTACGATCGAAATAAATTATATTAAATTAATCTTCACTGATACCAGTTTTATGAAAGTTTACATCTTGCTTAGAGAAATAATCACATGCTGCTAAAATTTTGTTCCTACTCCTTCTTTGGCACACACACACACACACACAATTATATCATGGAAGAACTAAATTTAGATATGTACTAAGTCAAAAAAACTGTTGTATTCTCTTTTTCTTTTTTTCTCCTGATGTGGAAACGTTTCATCGCACTTCCGTTACCCTACCACTGATAAAATTCCACCACCCTTCTCATGAAACTCAGTAGGTGTCCGGGATTTATAAACCGCAATGTTTTTGTTTATAATTTACTGACTGCATTTTTCTTGTTTAGTTTCTGGTTAACTTTCTCCTCGTTGGATATTGATTGTCACATTTAGAACCGATTGATAAGGTTGCTTTTCTTACTGTATATTATATGTCTTTATACATCCTATAGTCATTATTTCGAGTTCGAAATCAAGAAAATCCGTTGTCTTGAAGATCGAATTTTTAACATAACGTCTCATAATCTCATTTCAACAGGTTTCTTGTATAAGCTCATAGTTCAAATATTTTTCACACACACACACACATGTGAGTATCTAAGTGTTTATGTGCCTATGTGTGAATATGTGTGCGTGTATATATACATGTATATAACAAAGAAAACTTCCTAATACGGTGAAGGTCTACGCCCATAACGATAAAGAGATGGAATAACTTGTAAGGATACGTGTATGTGTGCTCGTGCGTGCGCGTTTGTAAAATATTTGAATATCAACTTATAGAAAAAAATGATGATATATATATATATATATATATATATATATATATATATATATATATATATATATATATATATATATATATATATACATGTATTTATGCACACACACATGCACGCGTACACACACGCACCTACACGCACATGCATACACACGCATATACACACACGCATGTATATATGTATATGCTGGGTGCTCGGGTCGCAATTGACAATTTTTTATGTCTGATTTTTTTCAGGGTTGGTGAACAGTGAACGGTGTTCTAGAGAATAAAGTTTAAAGTTGTAGTTGAGAAAAAGTTAGCTGGCATTGAGAACTGGAAGCCATCTGAATATTGGGAAAGAGTGACTTGTATCATGATGATTCGCGCCGATTATCACAATGCCGACATTACGACTGCTGCTCAATTCTCTTAATGTTGTGAAGTTTATAATATATGACATGAAAAGATGGAACTGAGAGTGCGAATCCGTGCCCAGCAGAAAGGGACACAGAAGACGTCCTGACTTCGTTCGAACGCCAGAAATTATCCAACTGCCGATGATAAAAGCCTTAGATCCAATTCGAACAGTTATGTGATGCTACGAGAGAGTGCGGTGACATCCTGACTGGAGAGGGTTAATGCTGGCAGGCAATGTGTGTGGGAGCTGCATTCGGCCCTTTGTCATACCTAAGGAAAGAGTAAAAAATGGCTGTTAGAGAATTTGTATCATTTCACCAACTCTAATTTCTGGCCTCCTAAGAATACCCCAGTTGTATCCTATGGATTGCTATGTATGGAACGCAGTTGAGAAAGACTAAGCCAAGCTAGTGGTCAGGATCGAGGTATTCCAAGTGACAGATAGCGGAATGCATCCGCCGTAGTGGAAGTCGAGGACAGCTACTTGAATAAGCTGTTATTTCCCAGCCATAATCTGGCTGATATTTTATTATCTTTTATTTACTTTTAATTTTAATTGGAATATTCTGTTTTATTTTATGTTTGTGTAAACTGCGAAATTCATGTACATAACCCTTTTTATATTAATTCAAAAATTATTTTAGAAATATTTTCTACAGATTAATGGAATTCTATCCAGGATGAACCAAGGAAATATAATTAATTATTATACGAAAGTAGTTAGGAAAATAAACGTATTTTGCTATGTTTTATTGCTAATTAAAATTAGCTGATACCAACGGTAGAGCGATAGTCTTGAAATATTTACTTCATCCCTCAATATTTAAAGTAATTGTTCTTTAGCAATGATAACATCCTGAACACGTCAAATATGGACCTTGTGATTGTAACGGACATATCAGCTTCATCTTCACTGATTCAAAAAGATCTACAACATTTAAGGAAATACTCTCGGGAATAATGATAAGAGAGGCACGAAAGGAACGGTTTTGATTAAAAGTGACGTCGAGACAAACAACAAAAGCAAGACAACGCACCTGATTTATTTTCAGGAAAAAACACTCTAGAATAATTAACACATTCCTTACACTTGTGTCCTATTAATAAAGTCTATATTTTACATGATATTGAGTCAATTTCGATTTCTTAAAATATAATAAGATTTTGAACTATTTTACTAAATAATGAATTGTCACATTGGCAGACGATATACATTACTGGCAGTGTTCCTGATGGCCACAGCCTTAGAGCTGAAACATATAGAAGAATAAAATAGTTATAGAAACATGTCGATAAAATTTGACGCCAGTATGTCATCGATTCGTCAAATGCAGATGCAAATCTGGCAAAATATGAAATTAGACCCCGTCACTTAGCGGTTCGGTAAAAAGAGCCCGATAAAATAAGTACTAGGCTTACAAAGAATAAGTCCCGGGGTCGATTTGCTCGACTAAAGGTGGTGCTCCAGCATGTCTGCAGTCAAATGACTGAAACAGGTAAAAGAGTAAAGAGTATAGAAAACTTCATAGCATTTTCCCGGGGTTTTACGAATGTTTCCATCCACCAATACATTGTTTAATTCATGATATAAGCTGGATTAAATGTATGGATAATGACGTATTATAAGAAAGTTAAAAATACTTCGTGCTTGACGTTAAGAAAATCCTTTTTATTTGTAATGAATGTCGTTATCATATCAGAATATTTCTAAATATTTAACGTCGTGTTTTTGGCCCGATTAAATGCTAGCGCCGTGTGATACATAATGACTGATAAATATCGATTTTATTTACCAAGCAACGAGTTTTGTTACAAGATCACGCATTTAATGTTGCACACGTTCTCGAGAAATAAGAACTTTGAAATCAGTATTGATAAAAATTAAATAATCAGAACAAAAGGAGATTGGAACAAGGGAGGCTGATCTATTTTACGTGAGAAAGAGAAGACTAATAGAGGAAATAAAGAATATAAGAAGCAAATTTGGTTGTCAGGAACCTCCTCTGTCAGCTTTGATAGCTTGGACAGGACAGTATCACACGAACTTACACTAGTGCACGCTGTAATATTTTATTGGAATAAGACGAGGTAAACCGTGGAAGGTATTTAATTTTTGTTTTATCCAAAAGAAATGGAGATTCTATACCTACAGCGGTTGGACAAAATAATGGAAACACCTTAAGATTTGAAAAACATTTATTTCTATATGGAGTAGGACCGCATTTGGCAGTAATTACATCTTGAATTCTACGAGGTATGGAATTTTGTCCATTCTTCTGCTAAAACAGTTTCCAGTTCGTGTAGTGATGATGGTAGAGGATATCGGCGCTTTACATGTTTTTTCGAAAATGCACCATAAATGTTCAATAATATTGAGATGTAGGGTCTGTGGTGGCCAGATAAGGTGTTCAACTTCACTAGAATGTTCCTCGTGTCATTCAGTAACAAATTTAATTGTGTGAATTGGTGCATAATCATCCTGAAAGATTGTGTTTCCCTCCGGAAACAGTTCCACAACTATACGATGAATTTGATCAGATAAAATGCTTAAATAATCTTGACTATTAATTCTGCCGATGGATTTCCAAGATATAGCCCCCCCTCCCCATCATCACAGATCCTCCTCCATGTTTAAGAGCTGCAAGAAGGCAGTCTGGGTCAAATGCTTCTTTTGGCTGTCTCCACACGTATACTCGGCCGGTGATCGGAAATAAGGCAAAGGATGTCTCGTTTGCGAAAATAACATTCTTCCACTGCTCTAGGAACTAATTCTGTAGGTTTTTACTCCACTCTAAACGCTTTGCAACAGTTGTCTTTGAAAGTAGCGGTTTTCTGATTGCAGCCTTCCCGTGAAATCCGGCTTTGTGCAGCTCCCGGCGAACAGTTTTTGTAGAAGCTGGGTTCTCGAGTTGATCATTAAGCTCAGCAGTAATTTTGGGAGCTGTACTTTTGTAATCCTATCTAACAATTCGCGTAAGAGTCCGACGGTCCCTATCTGACAGCTTTGGTTTTCTTCCGGAGTTTTGTTTCAAACGAGGAGGTCTTTCTTTCTTTCTCAAAGGCTGTCATTACTTTCGAGACAGTACTTCTTGATATATCAAACAATTCGGTTGTTTTCGTTACGCTAGCGTATATCAGCCGAAACGTTGTGTTAACAACAAACAAGATGAAAACATGTAAATAATGTAAATACTTATAAATTAGACACAATGCTAGAAATTTAATGGAGCGAGTACAGACTCACAAGTGTATATAACATAAAAAATATTGTCAGGAATATTTTGCTTTCTGATGTTGAATATAGAAGAAAAGGTTATGTTTAAAGGCAATTGAATCTTTTTTAACATTATCAAAGATCAATTTCCATACGTTACTGGATCGATTTTTAAAGTTTCTTTTTATACACAGACGAAATTATTCGTAATTTGTTAGTTTTAAAATAGAATGTCTGATTTTCGAGCATATAATTCTTATTGAATTACGTTTCTATAATTTTTAGTTTCGTTTGCTAAATGAAACTTTCCGATGATTATCTATTTTAGGCACAAAATACTGATTCATGATGTTACATATTTTTCTAGAATTCTAGTGAGGGACAGATTTATTTATAGGTGATGTAAATACATTATATAACAAATTAATAACTCATTAATAAACACTGAGTTAAGAAATAAGAAATTTAAATATATATCATGCAAGTACCGGCCTGTGGTGTTAAGATTAGCTTTACAAAAATTGACAGAACAGCTAACCCGCTGGGCAAAATAGTTAACGGCATTTGGTCTGTCTTTACGTTCTGAGTTTAAATTCTGCCGAGGTCGACTTTGCCTTTACTCCTTATGGGTTCGATAAAATAAATACCAGTCGATTACTGGGTACAATGTTATCGACTCCCCCTCCCCCTTAAAAACTACTAGGCCTGAGCCAAAAGTTGAAGCCACCGTTATTGTTCTGATTAAAGCGACGACTTTGGAAGTTCGTTAGCGCATCAGACAAAATTCTTATCAACATTTTCTCCGGCTCTCAAAAATTCGACCGAGGTTGACTTTGCTTTTTATGTTTTCGGTATCAATTGAATATAATATCAGTGAGGTACTGAGGTTGATGTAATCGGCTAAACCCTACCCCCGAAATTGCTGGCCTTGTGCCATAACTTGAAACTATTAGTATTATATCAATTGAAACTTTAATCATTAATCTAAAACGTCAATCAACAGTAGTTAAAGTTCACAGCATTAAAAGTATCCATTAATAAATGTCTCAAAGATATACTTCAAAATTTCAGGTATTCTTAATTTTTGAAAATAACGCACTATAAACGTCTCCCTGACGCATTTTTCCCCCTTCGGAAAGATAATAAACTCACACAACTCGGACAGCTAGCCACATCTCATATTCGGAAAATAATAAAAATTATATTATATTTCGTTGTCTATAAACATTAAGTCACCCTCAGTGGAATTCTTTCCTAATCTTTTAGCATTAAAATACATTAAAATTGGCCTAAAATACAATAAAAATGATAAATGAGGTTAATTTAATCAGAGTTTAGTAATGATAGTAATAACAAACCAAACATTAGAAAAAGATTTATAATTCAGATCATCTAACGAATTTAAAATAGATCAGATAAAAATACATCATATAATATCATAAAATAGTATAAAATAATATAAAATATATATACATTTTATTTTCAAATTGTTAATTTCTTGTAACAGCTCCAGGAAATGTCTTGTCACCGATGTTACCAGAAGTATTAACAATTATGGTTAATTTCGGCGTTGTGAACTAAAAGCAGTGAATGATCAGCTGTTAAATTGTGGTGCTGATTGCTTTTCACTCATCAAGTGGCTGAACGGAAACTTGTACCGTTACTTTTTCTGAGGAACACCTAAAACAATACCTTTCTTGGGTCTCTTAATTCAGCTGGCAGTAATGCAATTCTGTAGTGTTTTTACGAGGTTTACACCGGCACCGTTTTTACACAGAGGTCGGGTTAGGGTGTGCGTAACAACCAACACCCAGCTGACCGGTAAAAAAATCCCCTTTCTATTGTTGAAACTTGTGTAAAATTGTTTACGATCGCGGCCATCAGAAAAATTCCAGTCTGTTGACAGTTTCCGAGCCATAGCCATGTTGGGTTCGACTTTTTTTTCCCGTTAACTACATTATTGATACTTTTTATCATTTTCCTCACGAATCAGCAATGCTCAAGCATTTCTCTAACAAATACTCTTGGTGAATGTTTGCATTTACTGTTTTGATCAGCTTCGTTTCTAACTTGTCAACACAAAAAGACAAAATCCAGAGTGGTCAGTTTATTAGTCTGAAAAAGGTCACAGGATTTTCCAAGTTCAGAAAACAATGTAAGTCAACAGAAATCACAGAGAACAACTTCGTTACTATTTGTACCTCTAAATCAGACAGACACTTCAAAATCTACCCCTTTTCGGACTGCAGCTGGTTTTCAGATTTATAAACCGATCCAACTCAAATGTCTAAATATATACAGTTTGCCTTTTGCATTTATTACATAACAAACAAGCAATTACTGTTTGTTTTCTAAATTTATTTAGTGAAAGGTTAGAAAACTATTGTAGAACAATTCTTAGAAGATTCATTTTTCATTGAATTAGCTCTGCCCTACTTCTTCCATGCTGGATAAATCCATTTAGCTTTTTGTTGGCATTTCATAGATTTAAATTGTATTTATTCTTGTTTTATCTTACCGTTTTCCAAAATATGTTGTTTTTTAACTACGTGTTCGCATTTCAAATATATGCTAATTTTCAAACACACACACATAAATAAATTAATTGGTTTTATGCGTTATAAGAACACGTAACACTACAGTAAGAGTCGTCAGTACCATTCTACTACTTGTTTCAGAGTCCTTCTGGTAATTAGCGTTTTGGTGTCTGATTTCTTGATATTATGGAAATTATGTATACAACTATTGTTATGCCACTCACAATCATACAACATATACGAAGCTAAAACATCTAACAAAATTACAAAAGCCAGTTCCTACAAAACAAGCAAAAATCTCAAAATAACCATCAACAGCGGGTGTCTCTGCCCATTCTCCATCGCAATTCCATCGCCATTTTGTCCGATGGGCACAGCCGAATCACCGCTCAAACTGAGGTCTAGAGTTTATCGCTCCTTCCCCCTCTGCCTTTGTTGCGACAAATTTTACTAATTTGCTTTGTGGGAGCAACTATTTTGTCGAAAACGTATCTTGTGAATTGCTCGAAATACGAAGCAGAAAAACAGCCGACTACTGATGACGGGTGTTTTTTTTTTATGCTGCTTGTCTTGTTTTCCATTTGTTTCTTTCGCTGTTCACAAAAAAGTTTGTTTTCCATGTTTTCGTATTTCATGTTGTTTTCTTAATACATATTCTTTATGTTCCGTGGTGTCATGTGCCTATATATGGATGTGTATATACATATATATGTATGTACATATATGTATGTATGTATGTATGTATGTATGTACGCATATATATTATATATTATTTATATTATTATATGATTGAATGCCACACATCCATTTCAAAGTAAGTTGTATATATATATATATATATATATATATATATATATATATATATATATATATATATATATATATATATATTATTTTGCTTAAAAGAGTTCGAACACTGTCTGTTTTTTATGTTTTATTTATATTCCTGCAGAACTAATGTGGGGTATAGAATATGGAATATACAATATAAAATATGATATACAATATACAATATAAAATAAAATAAAATAAAAATGGATGGCACCATGAAAGAAAGTATTGAATGTAGATGAAATATTGAGTGTTCAATATAAAGGATCAAATATATAAATATATAAATATAAATATATATATATAAAGGCGACTCGAGTTTCAGGGCTATTTCCCTTCGTCATGGCCGGTATGACAGACTTTATATATATACATTGGTTTTCTGTTGCCTCCGTTTGGATGAAAACCAAGTTAAAGCGGGGCTAATAAGCTTTACAAAATTCTGCAAGGCAGGCATTTCATTTGGCAATCTAGCCTCGTTTAATACCGCTGTTTTAGCAATAACAAAAGTAAAACTGGTTTCTGTCGAATTACTGCTAAATTCGATATATTTTTTCACTCTTGCTCGCCAACGCATGAATATCGTAGTCGTTAATTTACTGCTGCGTTTCCGTGTTTTATTGAACTGTTTTAGCATTGTTCTCTTAAAATTTCACCCTTTTCTTTGTGTTGCAAACGTTTACTTTCTTGTGAAAATTTTCACTTTTCTGTTTTCTCGTTTGTTTCGTGTACTCTTGTGATATTATTTATTTTATGAGGGACGTATTGGCTTTGTCTGTTGGCCATTTTGAATTGAAAATGTAAGAACGGGAAAGATAAAATATCTGTATATAATGGCTGCAAAAACAAACGTTTATTTTTGTCTCAGATATCGAGAATAGATGTCAGCACCTAGCTAAATTGCTTATTTTCACATAAAACTGGAAAAGAAATCGCTTTCAACTCCTCGAAGATAAATCAAAGTTGAAAGCGGCAAAAACACCTCCACTCGCTATAATAATAATAATAATAATAATAACAGCAACAAGAGCAATAATGGTAATAATAATAATAATGGTAAATGTCATAATGAATTTTTTTCTTTGAGGCATCAAGAATGGGTGCCAACACCTAGCTAAATCACTTATTTTTACATAAAACTGGAAACAAATCAGCTTTTAAGTACTTTAAGACAAATCAAAGTTGACAGCAACAAAAACACCTCTGTTCGTTATAATAATGGTGATGTGATGATGATGATGATGATGATGATGATGATGATGATGATGATGATGATGATGATGATGATATCAACAACAACAACAGCAACAACAATAATAATAATAAGTATCCTACAGCACCAAGCAACAGCTGTCATGGCTTCTCATCTTAACTGATTATAAGTGCTAACATGCACATGTTTTCTCTTGATGTAAAAAAAGATGGGTCGTTTAATGGCTGACGATATTTTGCGACTGTGATGACGATTAGGTGTAATGGGGGACCATCATAGCCATGTGTTGAGAAGAACTCTTTGCATTCTGAATGATTCAACTCTGGACTGTGGGTCTTTCGTTCATTTTTAAACCCCATTTATTCAGAACATTTGGAGTGCATGGGCTACTTGATATTAAGAAGATTCTAACTGGGCCCCACCTGCAAGGGCAGCAATTTTGGGAGATATCGACCCCAGTGTTTAACTGGTACCTTATTTATCGACTGTAAAGATAAAATATCAAGTCGACCTCGGCGGAATCTGAACTCAGAATGTAGCGACAGGCCAAATACTGCTAAGCATTTCGTCCGGCGCGCTAACTATTCTGCCAGCTCACCGCCTTAATAATAATAATAATAATAATAATAATAATAATAATAATAATAATAATAATAATAATAATAATAACTGGACACTAAACGAAATATGTAAAATAGACAGGAAAACAAGAAAAATAATGACAGGATATAGGATGCACCACCCAAAATCTGACATAGAAAGGCTATATATACAACGCACAGATGGTGGTAGGGGTCTTATACAGCTGGAAAACTATTATAAAATAACCACCATAGGACTGCAAAAATGCCTACTCCAGAAGCAAGGGAAACTAATACAAATAGCCACAAAACACGAGCAAAACAAAAAACTGTTTTCAGTATTTAAGGAAGCTGACAAATACAAACAAGAAATCAATCTACCTAACAAATACGAAGAAGAAGAAGAAGAAGAAGAAGAAGAAGAAGAAGAAGAAGAAGAAGAACAAGAAGAAGAAGAAGAAGAAACAACAAAAGCTATAAAACAAATGAAATCCAAACTAAAACTAGAACAGCAACGGACCATGATAAAACGATGGCAAGAAAAGCCTCTACATGGTAAATACTGGGCTAAACTAAATGCGAAAGAAATAGGCAGAGAAAAATCCCAGCAATGGCTGAGAAGCTCAAGACTCAAAGCAGAGACTGAAGGATTTTTAATTGCTGCACAAGACCAGAGCCTCCCCACCAGAAATTACCAAACACACATAATGAAAAGAAATATAACAAGTAACTGTAGAATATGTGGAGATGGACAAGAAACAATAAATCATATTATCTCTGGCTGCCCAGTCCTGGCTAAGAAGGAATATATTCACAGACACGACAGAGCTGGGACCTATATACACTGAAAGCTATGCCAACACTATGGAATAACAACAGAAAAAAGATGGTATAAACACACGCCAGAAAAGGTCACAGAAAACGAGAAAGCAACCATACTCTGGGATATGCCAATACACACAGATAGAGAAATTAAGGCAAATAGACCAGATATAGTTGTCAAAGATCATGAAGAAAAAAAATGCTTTCAAATTGATGTATCAATACCAGCAGATGACAACGTTTCTCTAAAAGAAATGGAAAAACTTTCAAAATACAAAGACCTGGAAATAGAGATAACTCGAATGTGGAGTCTAAAAACAGAAACAATTCCTATCATAGTAGGTGCCTTAGGTATAATAAAAAAAATATTCAGACAAATACATAACAAAAACACCAGGACTTACAAATATATATAACATACAGAAAATTGCACTACTGGGTACTGCACACATTCTACGCAAAACACTTTCAATACAGTAAACATAAGAGCACCACAGCAAACCACAGCACATATCTAAGGCGCACAGAGCTGCGCTCGGTAGTGAAGTGAAAGCACGTTATAAAAATAAAACTACTGAACAATAATAATAATAATAATAATAATGATAATATAATAACAACAAAAATAATAATAAGTGGAGTCTAAAAGCAGAAACAATTCCTATCATGGTAGGAACATTAGGTATGATAAAGAAATATTCAGACAAATAATTAACAAAAACACCAGGACTTACAAATATATATAATATACAGAAAATTGCACTACTGGGAACTGCACACATCCTACGCAAAACACTTTCAATACAGTAACCATAAGAGCATCACAGAAAGCGACAGCACATACCCAAGGCACACAGAGCTACGTTCGGTAGTGAAGTGAAAGCACGTTATAAAAATAAAACTACTGAACAATAATAATAATAATAATAATAATAATAAGAAGAAGAAGAAGAAGAAGAAGAAGAAGAAGAAGAAGAAGAAGAAGAAGAAGAAGAAGAAGAAGAAGAAGGAGAAGAAGAAGAAGAAGAAGAAGAAGAAAAAGAAGAAGAAGAAGAAGAAGAAGAAGAAGAAGAAGAGGGGGAGTTAAGATTAAGAAAAGATAAACAATAAGCAGAAAATGAAACAAAAATACCAGCGAAGCCTCTGACAGTTATACATGTATTAAATTAACGAACTGTAACGCCAAAAAGTGATAAAAATGCTGGAGAACAACTACATAAATACTTTGTTATTTGAGTTTGAAATTTATTGATTTTCCCTGCAAATAGTTGATGTATTACAAATTTTTGTACTGCAAGGCTTTCGTGTATTACTTGTCAACATTCTAACGAAAGAGTCCGAGGCAATTTACTTTATATGTAAATATACTAATGAAGTCAACGAAAAAGTAACGAAAGTAACGGAAAGTTTCAACGATAACTATGCATGTATTACACCGATTTATTTAGTTTTAGCTCATATAATTAATGTATTACAACTGGCTGAACTAACTGGCTTATGGCTACAACGTGTAATGACATGACCAGTTGAGTTTATAGATAAATGAACTAGTAAACGGATATGTTCGAAATGGCTGAATTGTAGCTGTGTGACTAATACACTGTTTTAGTTCGATAATTATTGATCTTTATCTGACGTAATTAAAGCATTGGACATTTTTTCAGCAGTCTGATTTCCAGCTGAAAACGATTCAATGATCCTATCGCCCAAAATATCAACCAATGGAAATGCAAAGGTACCACGCACAAGCCAGGATTTTACAGGGGCATAAACATGTCGACAAACTGAACAGAGTGGAAATACGGAGAGAAAATTCTGAACTCAGTGGGAAAAACGTGAGAGTGAAATATTCTCGATTGCGGCAGACGATCAAAATCTCCTTGTAAGAAACCACTGAAACATATCTTATTTTTTACTTGTTTCAGCTATTAGACTTCGGCCATGTTGTGACACAGCCTTCAACGGTTTGTTTTAGTCGAAAAAAATCCACTCCCGCACTTTTTAAAGTATGGTACTAATTCTATCTGTTTGGTGAAAACTGCTAAATTATAAAGACGTAAACAACCAGTTAGGGTTCAGACTTAGACACAAGCATATTCACACACATACACATAGTTTACCTCTATGGAAAAACATAGTTTACCTCTACATAGTTTACCTCTACTGAAAAATTCAATCGCACCGCATTGTTCGACACAGGGCTATTGTAGAAGACACTTGCCCAAGGAGCCATGCAATCAGACAGACCCCGAAACCACAAAGCTGCAAAGTAAGCTTCTTAATCATAGATTAATGCCCCTGCTTATATACAAACAAGTATAAGACATTCAGCGACGAATATCAGGTGAAGGGGAGTATATTATTTTGATTGCCTAATCTTCTATGCTGTTCTACATTTAAGACATGTGGAATTATGTACATTATTTACGTTATTTACATTTGACGGATATTTGCCCTACGATATCACTGACTAACCAACAAGATGTCAATCGCGGTGGCAATGGTCGTGAGAAATATCATTTTGACATACGTTTCAATATGATGCATTCATAGTGTGCACGCACTTTGTCCTACTTCATATTTAACATAATCTACTGCAATATTCTAAGATAATTAACATCAAATAAACTTACACAAATTACGTTATACAGAATTAAAACTGAATTGTGTGCAGGAGCAAATATAAGAAAACGCAAAGTCAATTAATAGCAATTTGGTTAATAATGATTTTTCAATGCAAGACTTATAATCTTTGTAAAGAAAGACAATATAACATAAATGATACTTCAAATCTTAAACTAATGGAGTTTCAGGATTTGAATAATATATAACACTGATAGTACTTGAAATGTTGAAGTAGTATGTGTGTTCTAAAGTCAGTTAAAATATATGTGTATATATGTATATACATACTTGTGTGTATTTATCTATCTACCTATCTATCTTTCTCTCTCTCTCTCTCTCTCTCTCTCTCTCTCTCTCTCTCTCTCTCTCTCTCTCTCTCTCTCTGCGCATGGCTCAGTGACTAGAGCGTCGGGCTCACAATCATTAGATAGTGAGTTCGATTCCAGAACCTGGCTGTGTGTTGTGTTCTTGGGCAAGACACTTTATTTCATGTGGCTACATTTCACTCAGTTCTAAAAATGAGTTGCGACGTCACTGGCGCTAAGCTGTATTGGACTTTGTAGTTCCCTTACACAACATCTATGGCATGGAGACGAGAAGACGGCGTGCATGGGCGATTGCTGCTCTTCCATTAAGAACCTTGCTCGGACTTGTGCCTCGGTTAAATCCGACGGTCATTCATAACCGAAGGCGGTTTTTACCTATATGTATACATATATATGCATATATACATATATGTATTTCTATAGAAGTATGTATATATATATATATATATATATATATATATATATATATATATATATATATATATATATATATATATAAATTTAAAGAATGGAGTAAACGCATATTATAACTGTATAACCAATTTATTTTATCCGAGTTATTTTTTACTTGAAGAAAATAAATACATATAATAATAATATATATATATATATATATATATATATATATATATATATATATATATATATATATATATATATCTTTGGAAAATTCCTAATAATAGCTTCCCGAAACTGGGAAGGAAGATTAAGGAATAATCAGCCAAATATTTTTGCTATTAGTTGCCTTATTTTTAGTGTAACCATCTTTAAAAGACATCGATTTACCTTTAGAATGAAACAAGGAGTTTAACTAACGGTTATCTCCCTTCCTCTGTTTGGTGTTGGAGTATAAATTAAAATTGATATCGTTTATATCCTTACAACTAGATTCCATGTTTCTATTACTAAAGGTAGAATAAGATTGAATGGAATTATTGTAGGTAACTTTATCTGTATAGCCTGCTTTTAAGGCAGAGTTGAAAGCCTTGTCGTTGAAAATGTCAACATTAGCAGATAACTTAGACAATCTAAATGAAATATTCTTAACTACGTTCTTAGTGATTGCCCTAAAACGATTACTGAATTGGTTAATATACTTAAGATTGGTCGATGGTTTGGTGGTATGGGAAGTATAAATTATTGTGTAAGTTAAGTGTAATATCTAAAAAGTTGGCCCATTCTACGGAAAAACTTAACTAAACTATTCTTAACCTTTTGTACTTTTTGGTCTGAAACATTTTGAAGGTAAAGTAAACAATCAACACGATATAGACCTCCATTGAAGCTTGGGAACTGGTCTGCCATTTCATAAAATATATATAAACACCAAACCAGCTACTTGTGCTGAATCAGAATTTCCCATCGTAACATCAAGACCATCGGGTGTGTCGTTACGGACCCACATCTCGTTTTCAAACTTTATGATAGATTTCCTGGTGGCCAACACAACATTAATTTCTTTCCTGGTGAAGCTGGCTTTGTTATGAGCCAGCCAAAGTGCCGCATTAAGTACTATTGTGCTGATCGAGGAATAAAAACTAGAAATGTCAAACTGGATAAACTTAGTGCTCCTCTTGTTAGTTACAGAAGTTTCTATGCAGTAGAACGAAACCTGAAATCTTGCGATTGCGTAACGAATTTATTCACCAGCTAACCATATCAACGCCTTTAGAAAACGTAAACTTTAAACAATGTTTCATTTCATTAAACAAAATTTGTAGTAAAATTTTTTAAACTTCCAATATGAATATTTCAATAGAAACGTTACTTTTAACGTTCATGTTTCTCAAAATTCCTCTTCTTTTGTTCTTTCCCTTATTCACACTCCTACCCCTCTCTCACTCACTCTCTCTCTCTCTCTCGTTCTCCCTCTCTATCTCTTTCTCTTTATCTCCCTCTTTCTCTCTCTCAGTCACTCTCCCCCTTCTCTCTTTCCACTCACTGTTATCATTCCTCCGCTTTCCTGTTTCCGTCTTAGACATATTCTCACTCTTTTGCCACTTCCGCCCGCTAGTGTAACTCACGTTTATTTCCACTGTTATCACAATATTGATATGAAAATTATAATTTTAATGAAATGGATATGACATGGCTTACGTGTAACGTATAAAATTAGTTACACATATCATTACTATAACCTAAATTTTCTTCTCATAAATGATTAAAATGCATCAAATCGTATTAGAATTATGTAAGTTATCTCTTTAACTGTTTCTTTCAAAATTTCTTATAAACGATTCAAAAATATTACACTAATTTTCCCACTTCCTGTACATATATCAGTCGTATATGTTTCTATATTTCTTTAAGTTTGTGGAATGTTACATTCAATATTATTGTCTTATTTACAGGAGAGAAAAAAAAACGGGAATATTATTTAATTTTTCTCATCTGCGAGAAAAACTTGCTTGACAGCAGCACTTCTGCCAGTAACCATAACATTACTAACTAACCATAAAATGCTAAACGTAATAAATATTTGTTTTATTACTGCAAACCTGTATCAAATCTTTACAGTATTTCGCAAATCATCGAATGGTCTTGAATTTGAAATTGTTGCCGGCCAGACAAGATATTAAATTTTCAAAGATTCACAGATAATTGTTGCCTATTGTCCAGTTTTGACCCCTTATACTAAAATATTATGGTTATATTTTATTCCTATTTACAGTCCATTAGTTTCCGATTTGAAGTAACATTAGGCTTATATTGTCTACCGTCACTATATTTATTAGTCTTGAATTGAAAGTAATTATTACTCGCTTAGCCAACTTACTATTAGACTGAACTTCCTTTGTTATATTTGCTTCTGTGTAGAACTCAGTTTTCTATAATTTACTTTGATGCCATTTATTTGATATTAACTGTGTAATACTGAGGGGGGTTCGATGTATTAAGTGTCCGAAAAGGAAACAATGAAATTTTGATAGAATTACTGATCTATTTGGTATTTGTGTTATGAATGAAAACACTTTTAACTTACTAAGCCCGTCACACTAAGAAACAATAATGAATTAGAATCACCGAGGAAGCCTCCACATACTAGCTGGACCTAGGTATAGTAATCGAATACAGCTAAAATCATACCCTGTCGTCATAAAAATGAAGAACACCGGACAGTTTTGTTTTCCTATCAAAAAATAGACGAGCATTGCTGTAGTTGGGAATGCTCGTAATCAAAGGTGTGTTCAAAAAATGTCCTCCTCGTAGCATAATCGCAACAACATCGAACAATGTCTCTTGAAACAGTTGAACGGGGAAAGAGAATATCTGACAATCGTCTGCATTTAACCAAAGGTAACCGAAAGAGGTGAGAGGGGTTTCCATGAAAGTGCCAATATTTCTTATCACCAGTTACTGACAAATAAATTTTATGATATTTCTCATTTCAGTTTTAATCCGTAGATTTGTGTCTATAAAGTAGCTAAGTAACTATTAGAATCCTTAAATAAAACAATAAAATACTTATCAGGATGTCTTGCAGCAATACATATTACCGTTTATTTTGTTTTTACCTTTCAAATCGCATCTGTTTTGCTAGTTATCTTTTTAATGGCATCAAAACAACAACCACTTCAATTTTAAGGTTTATGTGATCAAAGTTACGATTTCCTTAGGAAATTCATAGCCTTATGTGCGTATTCAAATTCATATTATCCAAAAAATACAGCTAGGTAATCTGCGCTGATTTAGTTTTTAATGACATTGCTTATTAGAAAATGTGTATCGTAAGATAATTTCTCCATAGACGTTTTTTAAATTTTTATGAGAGTGGTGTTATGTATCATTCAATTTGAGTGAATACTTGACGGGAAACTAAAGCATAAAACAAGCCAAATGCTTTTTTTTTATATATCAGCCCCGTCAGGTAACCAATTTACAGAAAATAGAGTCATGGTTGTGTTGTTGGAGATTTGTTGCCATTATTTTGTTAAATATTTAAGCATCACTTGTAGATGCTTACAAATTGCCTCAAGATTAGAGATATTATGATTACAATGAACTCTTAAGTTTCTTGTTGATCAGGGTGTGGCGAAAGTAGATATATAATGTATATTTGGAAATTTCCTTTTGAGTATTACTTAATTTCATTGTCATGTTTTTGTTTTCATAAATGGTAAATTCTACTTTTTAGATTTTTAGGAGTTAAAGTCATATATATTTTATTACAGCTCATAAACGTTTCGGCATAAATCATAGCTATAATTAATGATTTCGCACATCAGCATAAAGTCACTTATGTAAGGCTAAGATAAAGTCTATAATGTTAATACTTTATTTTATCAACACCAGAAGGATGTACGACAATATCGATCTTCGTAGGATTTGAACTCGTTGCGCACATGCATGTTAATAGATGTGCAAGATATTTTATCTGTTAGTGTAGTAAATGTGCTAATGCACCTCCATTACGATTCTTCGGTCAATATGCTCTAAATTGTTCTGTGTCTTGTTCAGTGAAAACAACATGTAGTAAAACGACACTCGACACAGCTTAGCACTGATTAATATGCAATGGCTCACATCTGATGCATTATAGAAGCCTCAAAGTGAGCTACATAAGTATGCTGTATTTCTTCTCATGCATATTAAAAATACTTCACATTTTACTTCTTATTGATTTCAAATCTTATAGACATAAACATATGTATTGACTCTGAATTATTGTGATTTTATGTAGATGTTCAGCTCTAAATATATACAAGTAGAATCAAATCTTTTACATCTTCTGTTCGTGTATGAATGTGTGTGTGTGTGTGTGTGTGTGTGTGTGTGTGTGTGTGTGTGTGTGTGTGTGTGTGTGTGTGTGTGTGTGTGTGTGTATCTGCGTAAATCTGGCGAACCGTTTTAGCTTTTTTAACAGGTTAAGTGATTATAAGCTAGTGGCAAATTGTATTAGGATTAGTAAGTATATCAATATTTATAAATCGAAGAATTTTTTTTATATGCTGAAGTGAATAAAAGCCGATATTGTTTGCCAGAGAGCTGACTTAGGACCTAGGAATAATACTGAAAAAGGTGAACAATGAAGACTGCAAATAACAAACTTAAAACTAACAAAAAAAACAATGTTTTGATGATTTGAAAGTAAATGTAGCTATTCAGAGTACAGGAATATAGTAAAGCGAGTGAGTTTATTGTGTGAGACAAGCGTAAAAGACTCCGTTCGCCTGAAATGACTTCTAAAATTAGAAGGAAAATCTATCTGATTCATACTTATGAATTGTTACTTCGAATGGAATTTATAAACTTCTTTAGTAATAAAAAATACTTTACGTTTGTTTAATGCATTTGAATTCTCATAGCAATTTCTGCCCCTGCCCCTCTCTCTCTCTCTCTTTCTCATTCTCTTTTTGTATCCGTTTATACTTACTCTCCCTATCTGTGTTTCTATCTGTGTTAAAGAATGTAAAATTAAATTTGCATTGCATTTATGTTAATCATTTGTTATTATTTCATATCTATAGGAGAGAACGAAATGTTACTGGTCTTTGAAAAAATCTGCAACATATAGAAATTCTCCAGTATACGGGGAATAGAATAATGTTTGACGGAAATCAGTTTTTAACACACTTAAAGATAAGAAGTTCATATAAGTCAGCATATCGAATTCATTGTCTGCAACCAAATCTACGATTTGTCAAGAAAACTTTTATTAATTCGAAATTGAATGACGGAAAAATATTCTTCCAAGACGCCATTGTGTTCTTTAATGTAAGAGGCTCCACCAGATTAATCTTGAAAATATTTTTAGTGAAATTCTAGACGATATAAATACATGGAAAAATCGATTATCATTTGGTAGTTTGCCGTTCCCTTTATCCTGAGTCTTATTTGTCAGTTTTAATTACTCAATCTGGTTGAAAGGTAACTTTCTATAAAGTCTATTGTTAAAGCTCAGATAGATTTATCGTTGAGAAGGTTTTCCCCAGTTTATGGTAAAGTTCAGATAATTTTGTAGCAGATAACATTTGTAATTCAATAAATCAGGCAAGCTAGAATATTACATTTAGTGAACCATGTCTTGTCTAAAGTCATACTATATGTCTTTTTTAAAACTGTTTTATTCAGGTCAAGTTCTTAACCTAAACATCTAACATCATTTTAGCTTCCCCTCTAAAGCCGAACAATGTCTATTTTACTTGAATTCGTACGAAGCAAATTGCATCAATAAATCGATGCATTTATTTTGATATAAGCATTTACGATTCGATGATAAACATTACTTGATAACAAACTATGATACCTCACTTGAATTTCAATAAATATTTCATTTATAGATAATTCAAATTACACTATACACAAATACATATAGTCTATAATATCGATGTATGAATGTATATATATTCGACACCAAATGAAAATTTTAAATATATAAACTGTAAAAGTATTATACAAATGATGCTGTTATATCTAATTTCAACTCTGTATTGGATTTACTGATTTCACAGTTTGTAAAACATGGTTCCGTTAAGACTAGTATTCTAAATTTGAGTTATTTTCTGTAATATTTGTTAGAATATATTGCATTATTTACGTGGTAACATATAATGGTTTGAATATATGATAGTCTATAAGTAGATATTGAATAAATAGTTGAAGATATATATATATTCAAAAGAATGCACACCATGCTGGGTTTAATATCTATATAGAATCACGTGTTACAAGTGTTCTACGAACGTAGCTATGATACTCAACATACAGAAACTTGTAGAGCAGAAGGCACAACTGACTGAGATGAGAAACGCAGACCTGTGTAATTGTCGGGTATTTCGACCAAGTGTATTAGTTGGTTGTAATCGTCACTTGCAACAAACTAATGTTTTGCAAAATGAGTGACTTTTTTTCAGAAAACAAAACATGTTCTGATAATAAGGGTGTACCTAGGACATTTCTACGCTCGAATAAACAGCTAACAATTCGTGGAAGAAACAATTTATATTTCAATAAGAAAAAAATTATTAATGACGTAAGAATGTTATTTTCATTAAAATTTATTCTGATCATGTAATGTAAAGCGCCATTACTCAAGAGACTTAAACTGTCGACAATAAAATTATAAAATCATGTCTAAGACTTTCTTTCTGTGACACGACGCATTTCTCTGCCAGCTTGCTACAAAACAGTATTTAACAGATTCTAAATATGTCTGATAATTATTTCTATATTTTCAATGAAGTCTAAAACTTTATTTGGCATGGAAGAAATTTTACATTAAACGTTTGAATACTTTTGTATAGTGTAAAAATTGCTTCTTATCAGAGGTCGTCGCATGAAGACATTTGATATAACTTTTATCAGTCTAACAATCGACATTGATTCTTAAAAACGGAAAAGAGTTTCAAAACTCGAGAAATATACAAAAGACATAGTATCAAGGGAGACTACATTATATTTTTCTTTGAAAGATATAACTACTAAAATAGAAGTAATAATACACCACATATCCATGGCAATTTCGCCTGGCAGTTTCAAAATTGGCAGCAAAAGTATCTATACCTATGCTTTCTGAATAAACATCCGTGCAGAAAATTAACATAGACTATGTGAGAATATCTTTTATCTCTAATCTTCTACTTGTCTCAGTTATTAGACTGCAGCCATGAAGAATTTAGTCGAATAAATCGATCACAGTACTTACATTCTTAAGAATTTTACTAATGTTATCGGTCTTTTGCCGAAGTGTTAAGCTAGAGAAAACCTAAACAAACCTCTCTCTCTCTCATTCTCTCTTCCTCTCTCTCTCTCTCTCTCTCACACACATATATACATACATATACATATGTATATGTATCTGTTAGTGTGTCTATACACACCCACAAATGCACACACACATATATGCATATATATATATATATATATATATATATATATATATATATATATATATATATATATATATATATATGTATGTATATATATATATATATATATATATATATATATATATATATATATATATATATATATATATATATATATATATATATCCATATATATATATATATGTATATACGACGGGATTCTTTCAGTTTCCGTCTACCAAATCCACTCACAAGGCTTTGGCCGACCCGAGGCTATAGTAGAAGACACTTGCCCAAGGTTCCACGTAATGGGACTGAACCTAGAACCATGTGGTTGGTAAACAATCTACTTTATTTCATTTTATTTTCCATAAAGGCAGTATCCAGAGGAGCTGCGGGCTGGACAACACGTTCAAGACTGAAAATGAAATGAACATATGCGACATTCCTCTTTAAATCTTTTAAGCTTTTCCAAAACGAAAAGCCTTATGATGTCCTCAGCTGTCTGCGGAGGCCATTCGGGATCCCGTGTGCAGTCCATACCTACTATCTCATTATGTTCTTCTACTATTTTTCCACCTCCCCGCCCTTGTAGAAAAAGAAAAGGTGGGGGTCGTTTCTTCCACCGTGGGGCTCGTTTCTTCCACCGTGGGGGTCGTTTCTTCCACCATGGGTGGCACAACTTCGGGACATGCAGATGGCACAGCATCGTACATCTGCAATGACCCGTTCTTCTGCTTTCTTTTTTTCCTTTTCTTCCTGACTTCGGGAGAGTGGAGCTCTCCCGCTTTGTCCGGAGTCTCTCCCCCACCTCCCGAAGCCTTAGGGTCTTTCGGCGGGCAACGATCGTTGCCTGCTTTCTTCTTTTTTAATCCTTTTTGGGTTGAGGATGCTTAAAATAATTCCGCAATGCAACTTCTCATTTTGTAGAAAGGCAAGCAACAAGACGGAGGAAACATCTTCAAGATCAAAACTAAAACCACAGATGGAGAAAAGAAACGAACACTTGTAATACAGCGAGAAAAATATCAAGAATAACCGTTAACAAAGATGGATGTATAAACGCCCTCAGCAAAAGAGATCGATAGATAAAGACCAGGCTTTAAAATATAAATGCTGTAAAGAGGCTAGCAATATTTATACATAACAGAAAGTGTAGATGAGCCAAGTCAAAGAATTAAGATTGCAAAGTTAATCTCTCTGTTAAAAGTACTTGGAAATATTTTGATCTTAATTTAATGAATCCAAGTAAAATATGATTATATGAGTGTCTCCCTTAAGTTCTTAAGGGAGACACTTACTTGGGCTCACTAAATTAAAATCGAAATATTTCCAAATACTTTTTAACAGAGAGATTAAATTTGCAATCATACAGTGTTCTATAAAAACTGACAAAATCAATTAGATATTTCGGGGGTTATACCACTGCCTAATACATGAGTAACTTTCATAATACTGACAATCTATATAATGTGTAAATATCCTCCAGTTAGGGCCTTTGGAATCTGGTTTATCAATAAGTATATTAACAGTAAATTATAGAGTACTAGCCTTGATGCCACGCATCTGGCGACATTCAGGATAGCTCATGCGGATGGCACCTTTGAGGCCTTCAGGATCCATTTTCCATATTTCTTCTTACTATTTTTTTTTTCAAATTTTTTCTGACAAGGAAATTTTGCGACACTTTCACGGAGTTGTATGTACTTCTAAACTCACTGTAGCTATTAATTCCCTTCCTATTTTTAGACTTGAACCTCCATTCGTACTAAGCAAATAAAATATATAGCTATCATAGTGTTGTGTGGACGCCCCCAGGAGATAAGTAGGCTAGTCCAATACGTATAAATAGCTAGACGAAAAGCGTCGAGCAGAAGCGGAAGAGCGAGACGGAGTCGTAGGTAGACACTAGACGTCGATTTCGGTAGAGTGGAGTCGTAAGAAGTGAGAATTGAGTAGAGGTCATCTGCCCGTACGATATAACACACAGCTATCATAATTTTTCCATCACTTCACCATCTCCAAAAAATATATTAAAATGATATTGAGATGAAATGAATAGGATCTATTTCATCTCAATCTCTTTCTGTCTTCTATTACAAATCTTTAGGGAAATAATGTAACCGGAACAGGAAGATTAGTTTTCTGCCTAGACATAAGTTTCATAAACTACAAAATATAAATGTCCTCACTACCACACTTGAAACGTACCTGTTATAACTCTTTATCTCGATTTAAATGTACGTGAAGGTATTTAGAATGCCTAAACTTATTTCTGCAAATGTGCTAAGCACTGATGCTGATCCTAGTTTAATCAATAAGCGTAGGATCGAGGTAAATGAAGTAAAAATAGTTGGAAGTCAGTAGGGACACATTTAAGCAGCCCTTCAGAAATTGAACCACCTTACGGTACTCCCTGGGAGTTCAGTGCATGAAATTCATTGTCATTGCTCCGATTTGGTCGCTAATGCCCTGTATTTAGTTTAAAGTGCAGTAGAAATAGGAAGACCAGAGCTGCCTCAATTAGGCGGCCCTTAAAAAAATAGACACTCTTAGGACATTCCCTGGGATTAGGGGAGTTGTTGATTTGAGTTTCGTTGTCCTTGAACCAACGCTCTAGGAGGAGTTAACGAACATAAAAGCGTAACGGACAGAGAAACATCTCTCAAATTCATTTAAAGATAATAATGGTTTCAAAATTTGAGCACAAGGCCAGCAATTTGGTGGGAGAGGGTTACATCAACCTCAATGCTCAAATATAACTAATTCTATCGGCCCCAAAAAGGATGGAAGGCAAAGTCGACCACGGTGGAAATTGAACTCCTGATGTAAAGATAGACGAAATGCCGCTAAGTAATTTTCTCGGAGTAGTCACGTTTCTGCCAGCTCGTTGCCTTAGACATAAGATATAATGAAATTACCAAACATGTAAGAAAATTACATTTAAATGAAATTCTCATTTTCAAAATATATCAAATACAGTATGAATTAGAAGCGGCAGATTCTTCATCTATGTCGATGCATAGCATTAATTTAATCAAATATCTCATAGTTGATGATATTCATATGAGGCTAGCTCAGTCTTCCACTGGGGATGACATGAGTGTATCCTTTAATGTTATTCATAGACCGAGTCGATGAATGTATAACCCAGAGAAACGAGAAAAACTCTAATCTCTGTGCTGGTCTGGTATCTGATTCAGCAACACCGACAAGAAAAGAAAAAAAGGGTAACGTAGGCCTCAATGTGATTCTAATTCGGTGACCAAAAAAAAATTGAATAACACAAGGCACTCAATGTGACGCTTTAGCGAGTATGCCAACTTGCTGTTTCATGTCAGTTTCCACTGTCATTGATATCAATGATATAAAAAATATCATAACTTTCAAAAACGTTGCCTTTTAACATCTAAAAATACTTCTACCAAAACGAAAAAAAAAGTTAAATACTTCAAAGGGGAATTACTGATAAGTTCAATAAGAAGCAAGCAAGAAATAAGATGCTAAATGAGAAAGAAACTAAATGAACGAATTTCTTTCGGTTCCAAGTGCAAATATCACATTAAACTTCGCTGTTCATCTCGGCAATTTGATGAAATAAGAACATAAATTGGTCCGACACTCGTACAGACGCAAGCATATGTACGCATGCATGTATGTATGTATGTATGTTTGATTGTATGATTGTATGTGTGTATGTATGCATGTATGAATGAATGTATGTATGTATGTATGATTGTATGTGTGTATGTATGTATTCATGTGTGTATACACACACGAACGTGTCTGTTATATATCTGTTCATCTAATTTGTTTTGTTCGTATACATGTGTTTTTGCGTGTGTATATACGTATATACATATATACATATATATGTGTGTATATATATATATATATGTGTGTGTGTGTGTGTGTGTGTGTGTGTGTGTGTGCGTATATATATATATATATATATATATATATATATATATATATATGTATATACGTGTGTTTGTGTGTGTGTGTGTGTGTGTGTATGTGTGCGTGAGTGAGTGTTTGTCTGTGTCTTTTATTACACACATCACGCACACAAGCAAACAGACATGGTAGACAGACAGACAGGCAGACAGACAGAAACTCTCACACACATGTATATATGTGCGCATACACAAGTGTGAGAGACACAAAATAGAACGTGCATGTGAATGTGTAGGTGTATAGCATGTATAGGTGAGCAAACACCATTCTCACCAATCATAGAACGACTTCGCTAAATCGCTCCCTTCCAGTGTCACGTGTGTACCTTTTGATGTAATTCTGAAAACCAGTCAGCGTGAAACAATTTGAGTGAAAACGATAGAAAACATTTGAATGTGGTAACATATTTTACAGACAACATGGTCGTGACTGAATTTCAGGTTTCGGCTCTTAATGAAATTACTGAGTATGCCTTATTTTCCGTGTTCCAGTGTACGAAACAACCATCAATTTTTAAAAAATAAAATACATTATAACTTTATGCGACATTGACTATTAAACCAAAATAAAACGTGATAGACCAGAATGGATTATTAAGTTAATTACGGTTTATGATCACCAAGGGTGTAGCATTAATTAATTAAAATTTATTGCTCCGCTAAACTAATTATATTAACGTTAACCTCACCGTATAGCTATTTAACCGAACTTAAACAATAATATATTGGTTTGATTTTTATTTTTTGCTCCAAAATGGAACAACTACGCGGTGGTGAGATCGAATATCTTGTGTTTATTTCTTCCTGTAACCGCGCAATAGCTATAAAATTGAATATTCGGAAACTGTAAAGAAACTCGTCGGATGGTTTGTGCCAATAATTCAAGCGTACTGATTTTCAGGCGCGCACACACACGCGCACGCACACACACGCACACACACACACACACACACACACACACATACATACAGACATGCACACAGCCAGTAGCTTAAGAATTACTTTGCACCCTATATCCATTCCAACATACATACATACATACATACATACATACATACATACATACATACAAACATACATACATACAGTAGTGGCTGTGTGGTAAGTCGATTGCTTACCAACCACATGGTTCCGGGTTAGCATCTTTAGCAAGTGTCTTCTACTATAGCGTCGGGTCGATCAAAGCCTTGCAATTAATTAGCTTTCGTAGACGGAGCCTGAACGAAGCCCGTTGTATACATCCCCCATTTATATATATATATATATATATATATATATATATATATATATATATATATATATATATATATATATATATATATATATATATTAAATATATACTTTTATAAAACAAATTTTACAAAATATATAGTATCTGTTAACAGTCTTAGCCAAAAACTCACAGTTGAGTTTTTCTATATATATATGTATACATGTCTCTTAAAGGATAGAGCTCAAAATCAATGCATTGAAGATACTTTATTGCAGCAACAATTATAATAACAGAAACAACCACAATAAGCCAAACCTATGCACAT
>NC_142938.1:78564260-78569260 GCF_046866305.1 Octopus bimaculoides | reverse complement strand
ACTTGTGTTTATTTTCATTATATGTTTTTGGTAATTTCTGGTGGAAAGGCTTTGATATTGTGCTGCAATTAAATATCTTCAGTCTCTGCTATGAGTCCTGAGCTTCTAGGACATTGTTGGGATTTTGCCATTAGATTCTGCATTTAGTTAAACCCAGTGTTTGCTGTGAAGGGGCTTTTCTTGCCATCGTTTTACCATAATCCGTTGCTTCTCAGGCTTTAGCTTGAATTTCACTTTTTCACAACTCTTGTTGTTTCTTCTTTTTCTTCATAGTTGTTAGATATTGTGACTTCTTTTTTTGTATTTGTCAGCCTCCAAAAAGACTGAATACAGTTTTTTTGTTCATGTTTTGTGGCTATTTGTATGCTCATAATAATGAGACAAATATATTGAAATCTGAACTAAATTTCAGAAATAGGAAATACATATAAATATACAAGGTATCCTATTGATGAACTACGGCTTCAATATTAAATTAAAAAACAAAAAGATTGAGAATAAGTAAATCGACGGGCTTGCATCGGTAAACTAAGAAACTACAGATAGCATTCTGAAGCCATTAGCCTAAGAATTTTCGAGATGAGATTGTACTTTCACTCAATGACAACTGAATCGTTATAGAAATAGAAATAATGGAGTTAGAAAATTCATTACATGAAAGCAAGGCGGAAATTGTTTAGTAATGGAAGCTGAACAAAAGGATAAACTCAAAAGTATTTGAGAGTGTGTGTGTGTGTGTACGTTTGTGTAAACAGTAAAGTTGAAACAAGAAGATGATTACAAGTATACGAAAGTTGAGAAGAAAGTGAAAACAACATGATACAACATGATAAAATAAATGTAAAATAAGACAAAACCAAAAGAAATTCCAGCTAAATGGAAAATAACCTAATAATGATCAATATCTTGCAAAATTCCACTAGCTATTGTAAATTTAAAACTCAGGAATATATTTTTAATATTACGACTGAGTTCCTACCCACGCCGCAGCAATAAAGTCTACACGCTACATGTTTCGGTCCGTCATCGCTGCCTGGAAGTCCTGGATACATTCCACGCTAGTGTCTGTAACCAAACTGTCGATGTCGATGTGAGTGTGACTTGAGTGTGACTAGTGAATTCTGATTTAAAGGTAATTTGACATCAATGATTAACTGATGCGTTCTTTCGTGTTTATGTTGCAGATATGTACATAAATTACTAATCGTTTCTCAGGTAAATTTCTAAAACAATCTCTTTTGATGTGCAAGTCGTGGAGACGGCCGAGTTCAGTCTACACGCCACATGTTTAGAGCGAAGTACATATATATATTTATATATATGTATGTGTGTGCGTGTGGGTGTGTGTGTGTGTCTGTTGCAATAAATACAAGACAAGTATAAACACACTGACACAAGTAAAAACGCATACATTGATACATACATACATAATATATATATATATATATATATATATATATATATATATATACTCTTTTACTTATTTCAGTCATTTGACTGTGGCCATGCTGGAGTTCCGCTTTTAGTCTAACAAATCGACCCCAGTACTTATTCTTTGTAAGCCTAGTACTTATTCCATCCGTCACTTTTGCCGAACCGCTATGTTACGGGGACGTAAACACACCATCATCGGTTGTCAATCAAATTTAAGGGGACACACACAGACACACAGACGTATACACACACACACATATACATATATATATATATATATATACATATACGACGGGCTTCTTTCAGTTTCGTCTACCAAATCCACTCACAGGGATTTGGCCGACCCGAGACTATAGTACAAGACATTTACCCAAGGTGCCACGCAGTGGGATCGAACCCAGAACCATGTGGTTCGTAAGCAAACTACTTACCACACAAGCACTCCTACGCCTATGTACATACATACATACATACATACATACATACATATGTGTATATGTACCTTTGCATTTAGGTATGCACGTGAGAAAACGTATTTTTTAAATATTATATTGCAAATCTGTAAATTATGACCGGTTCGCTTCACTGCTCATCTAATGTTTTGGAGTTAATGTCTCAGTTTTAGTCAAAATGGCCCTCATGTTTCCCATTAAGATTAAGAAAATCAAAAGCAATGCAAAAATATTGTTAACTATGCGTACATGAATACATGCATACACTTACACACGCGCACACGCATATGTATATATATATATATATATATATATATATATATATATATATATATATATATATATATATATATATGTGTATGTATTTATTTATTTATATATACAGATAGATAAATTGGTAGATAAATAGATAGATAGATAGATAGATAGATAGATAGATAGATAGATAGATAGATAGATAGATAGATAGATAAACAGACAGACAGGCAGACAGGCAGAAAGACAGACAGGCAGCCAAGCAGACAGACAGATAGACAGACAGACAGACAGACAGATAGATAGATAGAGAGATAGATAGATAGATAGATAGATAGATAGATAGATAGATAGCGTTTACCTATATACATATGAATACACATATAGGTCGTTATGTTTCTTTCTAATTAATCAAACCGCAGAACTATAAGATTTGGCTGAAGGCCAACTATTTATTCATGCATATGCGAAATTATCAATGTATATGTTTTTTTGTCAAATAATATATAATTAAATTACAGTATTTTCATATTTTTTTAAGACTTTTTATTTAAAATAATACGATATGGTTCTCGTCCATAAATGTTTAAAATTATAGTTATCTGCAATTTATCTCGAAAAAAATCCAATTATAACAATATGTATTTCGTTTGTAATGTACATAATTATATATTTGACTACCATTCAAAACTACAGATTAACTGTAATGTGAAGTTATTTTACTACTATCCTAATACCCGTCCAAACTGTTGTCCAAATAGCAATAGCGAGTGCATCTATAATTATAATATAATGATGAGACAACTTTGTGTGTCTATAGCACTGACAGTGCTTTATATTAAATTAAAAACTACATCTAACCGTTATTTACATTATTCTACAATCTATCGTTTCGGATGAGTTACCCGGACCCAGATCACGCTTTCTTTTCTAGCGTTCCTCTCTACCTTAATGCTTTTTGGGTCTTTTGTTCATAACTTGATGCTTCGAGAGAGTTGATCAATGTACGTTACTCTGTGTCGTCTGACATGCGTATTCTTATGGTTCGGAACCCACGGAAGAACCTACTCACTAATTCATTTTCACTTCAATAGCACTGATCTGCACATCGTGCTGTCCGATCAGGAATGACTGGTAATACATTGAGGATTTTTCCATAAAGCTCTTCTTTTTTTAGATCTTGTTTCCTTGGCTAACTGTGTATAGCACCAAAAATACATGTATAGGTACCATCATGCTTCTGCACCTTTTTCCTTCAGACTTCATGAACCACAAAGAAGAACTGGTTATACAATAACTTTGAAAAAGTCTTAGTCATCCGGTGAGGCTGTTTAGGCTTCCAAATCATTCTGAATTATTCCAGTGTATTTCATCCTTGTGCTACGCAGATTCATAAGCTTTTCTCAGTGGATGACATATCAGTTCCGAGATTCTGGTTTTAGTGGTGTGCTGTTCTGTGAGCTGATCTGACTGTTCTTTTTAAAATATATGTATTCAGTCTTCCCAGCATTTCTTTAAAGTTTCCTCTGTTAGCTACTGCGCGCAGTAGTTTTTCAACGTTTGTTACCTTCTCTTCAAATAGTAGAAAGTCGTCTGCGTTATCAGCCACAGTGATTTTCTCGTCTAGATACCTTTTGCTTCTAGCTTTCAGAAGAGTAAAACTAATGTTACTGTGTAGATCAATAGACGTACATAAAGCATTGTCCGGTATTATAAAGAATAGTAATGCTAATGTATCGTCTTGTACTACCCCCGCTTGAACATCAAAATTTTCTATAACCATCGAGGTATCGCACCATTGATTTTGTATTCTTATAGAGAAATAGGAAGATCATTTTGAGAATCTGTTGGAGAGAGATGGTGTTGTCAACGCGGTCCCAGTCCAGACAATCATCGAAGATGAACTTCCTATCAAGACAAACCCGTTCAGTGAAGATGCGTTGAAAGCAGTAACGAAGATATGAAGAATGGAAGGTAGCTGGTCAGGGTATAGTGCCCTGAAGACTTGAAGACAACAAGCTTTAACTATACTCCCTAGTAATCCTCCAACGATGTGTATAGCCAAATCGTACTCAGTTCTAGACAGAAAGATGCATCCCCTTGTTTCCTTACATTTACTGTTATTGCTGCTACGATATACAACGCGATGTTGCGTAATCGAATTCAACATGAGATTGAGAAAGTTCTTCACCCGAACCAGAACGCATTCAGAATGAATAGGTCGACACTTAACAGATATTGACTGTGTGAGAAGAAACATGGAAACTAGAGGCACTCATGCTCTTTGTGGAGCTCTCGAAGTCCTTTGATTCAATGCACCGAACAAAGATATGCGAAATGCTCAGGTCTTACGGAACACCATAAGAAGCATTCTACCACAATATACGTTTAAACAGAATTCCAGTCGCTGTGATAATGCCATCACAGTATTGCTTGCCATCACAGTATTGCAAGCAATAATGCGTGAAGAATATTGCATCCTTCGTTTTAAGCATAATGGTAATTCCACTTCAATTTTCTACACTCGATATAGCTTAATATTAGAAATTTATGAACGAAACACATGCATACACGCGTGTATATGTCTATATATATATATATGTATATGTGTGTTTGCGTGTGCGTATGCGGGCGTGCGTGTGTGGGTTGTGTATGTTATGTGTATGAGTATATATATATATATATATATATATATATATATATATATATATATATATATATGTATATATGGGTTCGTGTGTGTGCGTTTGTTTGTGTGTGTGTGCGTTTGTTTGTGTGTGTGTATATGTTGTGTGTATGGGTATATGTATTTATATGTATACATATGTGTGTGTGGGTAGGTGATTGTTGTGTGTATGA